>NW_025422515.1:0-153642 GCF_904849725.1 Hordeum vulgare subsp. vulgare
GAGAGGCTGACCCAGCAGCTGGCGTCGAGGCCGGAGGACGGCCTCGCCTGGGCCTCGTCGGGGGGCGAGCAGGAGGGCGGCGTTGGGCGGTGAAGCTAGGGGAGGGCGGCGGGGCGAGCGGAAGGGCAGAGGAGCTAGTGCCGGCATGCCGCCATGGATACGGGAGAGATGGGGAATACGGGGCAGTTCCCCTCTTTAGGTTTAAAAGATCAGGGGCATTTTGGAAATACCAAAAAAAAAGCTAACAGATGCTAACAGTTTGACTCACAGAATATGTTTGACATCTAACAGAAGTGTTATTTTGGCCTGAAAAACTAAGAGAGCAGTGTTATTTTGGCACTTTGGTTTTTTATAGTGATATTTTGGCATTTGCGGTTTCCACTAGTGGTATAGTGGCAATTTTCTCCTATGATTTATGTGTCGTCTTTGGACCATCCTGTAGTAGTGTGGGTATCCTAATAGAACATGAAGCTCTCACAGAATATGAAAGGTGATGTCCGCTTGTGTGATCATGCACAACATGATCGTAGAGAACAAGCAAATTTGATCAAGGATGGGATTTCCAACGTAAGAATGTTAAGCCCGAGTATTGGAGCGGCAACGTTTACACAGTTTACCCAATTTCATGAAGAAATGCGTGATTGAACTCATATTCAACTTTAAATGATTTGGTTGAGCATGTGTGGACTCACCTAGAAAACCAATCGGTGTATTGGCTCTTTTTCTTTCAATGTATTTGGTATAATTTTAAATTCATTTGGTTGTAATGAACTATGATATTTTTATTTATTGTGATGGTAAAACTACGTGATTTATTTGATTGTAAACTATGTGCAATGTTTTGTTTTATTTCACTGTATATGTATAAGTGCATCTCCAACGCCGACCCTCAAACCGCCCATATACGTCCGGACTATGTTGTCCGAAACGTGTTGCACCATCCAATGTGGGGTTGTATCAGTCTACCGAGTGGTTAGACGCACTTTTTTTCCTCAAAGTGGAAGCAAAGTGGGGGTTGGGTCCTTTGAGGAGTCCAGATAGGAGCCACGTAGAACTCTGACATCCCGTCCCCACTAAATCCTCCTTCTGGTCCCATTTTCTTTCATTCTGCCCCTTCTCCCCCCTTACTTTGCATCCACAACCCTCCTCCTTCCCGTCCCACTAAATCCTCCTTCTGGTCCCATTTTCTTTCATTCTGCCCCTTCTCCCCCCCCTTACTTTGCATCCACACCCTCCTCCTTTGACCCAGTCGTTGTACCTCTTTGACTGGCACACATGCATTGTCGGACCTCCGCAACCAGCACCAACCCCGCCCGCTCGCCTTTCACGACGGCTTTGTCCACCCAGGACCTGTCCGTAGACAGGTACGCTCTGCCCCCCTATCGACGTCATTCATGGCAGGACACCATGCTGATAGGTGTCCGATTAAATGAAATGTGAGCTTATTTTCAAACACCATGTCTTTTTTAGGGTACTAAGGATGGCGGGGTACTCGACCGTGGAGGATGAATGGATGATTGTTATGCGATGTGTGGTTGGCCGTATCCACGAATTTCATAGTCAGGAGTAAGTGCATGAATTGTTTAACGCGCGAAAGCACATTGCATCCTACAACATGCACATAATCTATAATCTCACTGTGAGGATTTTAGCGTACCGATAATACGCCATCCAGACTAGCATCAAGTTTTCTGGCATAATTTATAATCTCACTGTAAGGATTTTAGCCTACCGATAGTACGCCATCCAGACTAGCATCATCAAGTTTACCTGGCGTGGTTAATATGTTGAAGTATGTTGAAGGGCAAGGTGACCATTGCATGTGGGCAACCAAGGAGATCATAAGTTTTTACTCTTCTTGCTCAACTTATCGACTGAATTATTTATTCACTCAATGTTGCTCTACATATTGTGTAGATCGCACTCGCTTTCAGGGTAGAGGGGTGGAAGAGGCAGTATGTGTGGACTATATGATTCGTTCATGAAAAACTTGTTGAACATCCTCTTAATCTCAATTGAATTGAACTATTATTATACTAGACTTATTTGCATATTCTGGTATGTATGGATGATTTGTGCTATTTTGTATCCAAACTTGAATGAAATAAATCGTGCTTGCATGAATTTCATCAGCTTAGTTTAAACAATGTCTGCGTTGTCCACATACGGATGCCGGAGCAAATTTACGGGTCAAGTTGGATATGCCCTAATCAGACTAATAACAAGACTCTAAATACTTAGCTCGGAATCAGATACAAATTCAACAAAATCTGGCCAAAATCTCAACGCTTGATACAACACGCAAGATAAATCTAATAATGGACACATGCGCACACACCAAAATACAAGCAAGATAAATTTACAGGCTAGCCCGCCACAAGATGCTCGCTTCAAAAGCATAGATAGAGCAGATTAAATGAAACACAGGGTAACTACTCATCAACCAAAGCAAGTAAATGTGCCATCAACCATCATGCCAGCTGACTGATGCATACAGAAACTAGATAATCGAGGCAGGTTGTCAAATTAAGCAATTAATTCCTACAGGTGCACTTCACAGCAGCGTACAGACCGGTGCATGCTACATAGAGGGTCAATCTGAAGGTCCGACATACAAATTACAAGAGCCTACCTTAGAGCCAACAACCCATTTCTTCATTTCATTCACCAGAATGTAGCTCGAGATACCTGTGAAGCAAGCAATATCACCGTCAGTCAAGCAATTTTGTATTACTATTCATTCACGAAAAGCCGTTGTTATACTCCTGACTTTTGCAAGACCCAAAATAGTAAAGATTAGCTTCATCGCTATTGCAGGAATTCACCCAAAAGTTTCGAAGGTGGATCATCTCAGCATATTAGACAAAACCAGCATTAGTAACAGAGAACAACAATAGGTAAAATGTAGTGTTCATCACTATTGCAGGAATTCACCTGAAAGTTTCAAAGGTGGATCATCTCAGCATATTAGACAAAACCAGCATTAGTAACAGAGAACAACAATAGGTAAAATGTAGTGTAGTGGGCAGTACCACACCTTCAACTTCTAACATTACAAGTATTTGGCTATACTGGTCCTTCAAGGCTTCAACTTCTAACATTCAGTATTGGGCTACCATGATTGATAATGAATAGATTGGAAGTTTCGTCGGGAAAAAAAAACTATAATTACCAAGTATTTGGCTATGCTGGTCCTTACTTCTAACATTACAATTATTTGGCCATACTGGTCTGAATAGAGCCTAAAAGAAAAGTGGCCATATGGCGGACTCATGGAGTAGGAAAGCAAAAAATGATCTGGTTTCTAGCTCATATACATACTTTTTAGAAATGTATGAACTTAACTAGTCACTAACAAATGGAATTTCATCAAATTTATGCATTACAAGCCAGAAGCAAGGGATCATGTATCCTCTTATTAAATGATACTTCTTTTGGTGGCCATGTTATTAGTCAGTGGCGGAGGACGAAACTTTTTTGAGGTGGGGCGGCCTCTCCAGCATAAATTGTTTGTTTGATGCAAAACCAAAATGACTATGCCATGACTGCATTTTTCTTTCAATTATCATACCCCACTTTGAGGAGAACCTCGTAACCAAATTGAACGTGCATTCGGCCAGGTTAATAAAGAAATCAATCGAAGCAATAAGCTTTATTCATCACAAAAAATGCCACCAATCATAAAACTGTAGTTGTAGATTCTCAATTCATTATCTGAAGAAAATGATACTATAAAAATTTAAAACAAAATGACCTCTACTCATAGTCTTTGCTAGCGCTTTTCCTTTCCTATTCGTCATCTCCTTCTGGCCGCCGGCCTCACGCTCGCAGCGCGCTCTTGCTGGCTGCCGGAAATGCAAATGCGAGACCACATCCCGGTGCACTCTGTTGATTGTTTTTTTTTTGAAAGTCATTCTGTTGATTGTTGGCCTCACAAGTCACATGCGTGCTGGCCACTCCTGCTGGCTGCAGCGAACGTGCGCCGCTCGTTCCATGGAGTGGATGAACGTAGTACTGGATGAGATTCGAGCGATGCTGGGTTCTGGACCTGCTAGAGTGCTGGTTGCTACGGCCCAATAATCTGTCCAGGTGAGTGCCAAGTTCCATCATGGCCCAAAAAGGTTTCACGGTGGTTTTCAAACGGCTTTATTTTTAAGGATGGATCAGTCTGTATGTATGTATACGTATAAAACAGAATCACCAAAAATCAAGGTAGGACGAGCGCCCAACCTCGCCCTACCGGGAGCTCCGCCCCTGTTATTAGTAACTAAAGCAGTTTTTATAATGAATCTAATAATGTAATTTTGATCTTGTGTTCGATATTAAGCACTCGCTCTGATGCAAAAAAAAAAAAAAAAAAGTGTCGTGGCTTTAGTTCAAATTTGAACGAAAACTGAACTAAAGCCACCACTACAATAACTGCAAGCAAAATGAAAAACAACAGTGTTTGATTTATTGAAGCCACACCCTTCGAAGTATTGTCACAATCGTTTGTTCACTAGGTATCACAATAATCCAAAATAAGCAGCAATCCAAAACGGCATGCCTGTACATCCATATAAATAAAGGAACTATGAAACCATATGCTCATGTGTTTTTAGTTATCAATTACTTGTATACACGGGACAACATGCAAATCACACTAGGACATGATAGCCCAGAACCACAGGGGAAAAAAAAGTTAAAGGCAATGCCATGAGAGTAAAGCAAAATGAGAAATATATCCCGAAAGCATAATAATGGGCTAGTGGTTCATCTTCTAGTACTTAGCATGACAGCATTCTATTACCTCCGTTCGAAAATAACTGACGTGGTGTTAGTTCAAATTTAAACTATAACCACGTTAGTTATTTCCAAACGGAGGGAGTAGTACTTAGCATGACAGCATTCCCATATGTGAGAGGCACAAGCATATGCGCGAATAACGAATGGGGAAGGGTCCAAAGTCATCAGTCATTGAAGGGGCTAGAGGAAGAAGAGCCCACAGTACCAGAATAACTTGGGGAGTACTAAGAACAAGGTATAACTAAAGGCAGAGAAGCTGGAAGGAATGGAGGGGCAAACAAAAGAGCACATCCACAAGATAGGGACAGAATAGGAGACAAGATAAGATCACCTGCTCAATTAGTAGATCAAACAGCATATCCAACGGACAATCATCTTACGTATTGACCAAAAGCTCAGCCCTGTCGTGTCCACCAGAAACACATGTTCCTACAAGCATAAGAAGTCAAACAACGTGTCATGTGGGGCAAAGTATATGGCCGCCGGAGCATGGTTAGTGGTTAAGCTATCAAGCTTTGCTGTTTTCTAACTCGTATGATGAGAGCCCCACGTTATACCCAATATCAGCTATCAATAAAGCAGAGACAAAAGAGATTAGGCTCCAACCCACAGCAAACAACACAAAGATTTCCCATAAAAGACAAACATAAACGAGGAGGAGTCGACTGGGTTGTCAGATAAATCCAGAGCTGTAGTTCAGAAAAATAACTCAGCTTGATACAATAATATTAACAAAACACACCTACTGTCAAATTTACTGATTTTTTCGAAACAGCAGATACTCATCAATATTGTAAAAATGAAAAGAAAAAAACTCATGGTATTAGCTGGTCAGAATGGAGAAGTTTCATGGAGCTATTCTGAAGCTCGTTCCACACCATGCAAATTATTTTTAAGTGATCCTTTTTAAATTACCTTTAAATAAATTTAGCATGAAATGATGAAGATGAACTCTGGTTATTATTTTTTCCTTCTACAAATGGACTTTGCCATAGGGAGAACAGTCCTATAAGTGATACATGGAAATTTATTCGTATTTTCCAAACCAAGTGTTTATCATGTATTTAAGATAGTTAGCAATATCAGCAGCGACAACAATACAGAATGAAGGAAATATAACTAGGCTTAAGCATCCAAAGCGTCGAAGCCAGTTTTTCATGTAGTCATCTTCTAACTTTTGTGTATCTCCTATTGGGGGAAAATGGCACTGCAGGTAGCACTAACACTACCATTGAACAATTCCTGCATATATTAATGAGCAGACAATGATGGAATTTATTTCAATTATTCTACAAAGAATTTGCAATTCTTGTATTTAGAACAGCGCACCACAAAACATCATCGCTATACATTGAAGAGATCATCAAGCAGCAAAATAAATCACTGGTATGAAACTAACTAAAATTGTTGGCTTAACAAGAAATGATGTGAACATAATTGCATCAGCCGATTATCAAAAAATAACTTGGTTTGTTGTATCTGCAAAGTAAGACATGCTATTACCTGCACTATAGACACTTTCAAATGGATGGTAGTAAGAAAAGGCCATGGTATTATAAAGATTCTTGAACTCCAATGACCCCAGCTGGATCATGAAGACGCCGATAACTGTCCACAGAAACATCACATTATTCTGCTCAGCAAACCCTAGTATCTCAAGGGGCCCTTTCTCATTCGATTTCAGGGAAAGTAGCTTGTCTAGTTCAATAGTCCTTCCAAGCTCCCATGAAGCAACACCTTGACAATCAATCTTCCTCTTCCATAACTTGGCGGTGTAGTCAGAGCTAGAGACGACGAGGAAACCCATCCCGCCACCCTCGGCCCGCATAACCTTGAAGCTCTTCCACTGGCCATAAAAATGCAGTGGCACCCGTATCACAGCTAGAGTCTGCTTCTCCAAATCAAACTCGAGAGCTCCAACCATATTCCCAGCAAGCTTCCAGTAAAGGGAACCTCCAGCCAGCACAGCGTCATCTGTATAAACCATGGTGGGGATACTGTATAGACTATCGGAAGCCTGGTACGGAACCGGTGTGGAGATCAGATTTCCCCACAGGCCGGTCTCCGACGAGTAAACACAGGCGAGCGCTTGTATATGCTTCTCGTCGTCGCCATCTGCGACAACCAAGGCCACCCGGAAGTGTGGGGCGTCTCCGGCAGCGCGAAGAACCGCCCCATTGGTCAGGGTTCTCTTGGTATCGAACGCCGCAGGGATGGCAACGCGGTGCTGGTCGCCGGTGAGGGGGTCCCACACCAGGACCTGGAGACGGTCACGGAGGAAGAGGAGCATGAGGCCATCGCGGCATCCGAGGGATCTGGGGCGGTCGGGGCACTGGAAGGAGAAGCGGTCGCGAGGAACGCGATTGGGGGCCTCCAGAGTGGGCAGGAAGGAGAGGCCGTCGAATCTGTCGAAGAACCCGAGGAGAGGAGGGTTGCTGTGGTGGCGGAGGCGGAATCGGCGGACGAAGCCGGGGTCGGAGACGAGGCGGCGCCAGCGCTTGCAGACGAGGGACGCGCGCGGGAGCGAGGAGGGCAGCGGGGGAAGGCGGAGCAGGACCTCGCGGAGGAGGTCGTCGACTTCCAGCGGCGAGGCCGCCGGCGAGCAGACGTGGTGGCGGCGGCTGCTCATCTCGCCCTAGCTCGCTCGCGTGGGGGGGAATGGCACGGCAGTGGGTGGACTCGGGCTAGCAGGAGACACTCACTGGTCGACAGCCCATGGCCCATAGTAGCTATACAAACATTGAAGCCCATGATATTTTCATATTTTCATTTTTTTTGTTATTATATAATAAATTTCTTTCGTTCCCCCCCTCGTTATACAACCCATCCCAGTAAGAAAAACACGAACTGCAAGTTTGATCCCACATGAAAGAAAAAGGTGGCTGCTAGCAAGAAGAACACGAACTGCAAGTTTGATCCCACATTCCCCCCTCATATCACAAAAAAATATTGAAACTTACCACGGGAATTCGTTTTAGTCCTAGGAAAAAAGTCCGCCTCACTCATTTTAACTGAAAATTAAGTGAATATTTGATCAAATATATATAGGACAAATTTTATCTATCACCAATGGTAGTTACCAACACTCGTGTTTTGTGTGTTGTATGTATTGTCTATCAAATCGGAGAGTATATACGCGGTATGTACTAGTATGTAAGAAAGTTTAGGAAGTATATATACTACTTTTTCGATAGTATGTCTCGTATTTTATGTATGTTTTTTTTATTTACAAATATATACGTATTTCATAAATATAATATAAACCATGGACCAACTTGCAATTTTTTCATCTAACTCATTTTAAAATATCTTATATATATTGTATCAACATACTTATAATGATAAAGTAATATATATACTACAAAATGATAGTCTATAAGACATGTGGGGTAACGACCCCTAGATGGTAGGATGTATTTTCCTTATATATATAGGGTCGCGCTATTCGTCATCCTGGGTGAGGATTAGTTATTCTTCACACTCCTCCCCTCTATTTTAACATCAATGCATCGTAATTTTACATTTTATGTTTTTTTCTTATTTTATACATAAAAAGATACCGTAAAAAAATATAATCAACGTAAAAATATTTTATGTCACGTAAAATTATGAACTTACAAAAATAGTCCAAAAAGTTCAATAAATTCATTTTTTCTGGTCTTGTGACCTATATTTTACATAATGATTCAATATAAATGTAACTATTTATATTTCAAATATAATTTATTTTTAAATTGATTGTAAAATTATCTTCGATGAAGAATAAACTATTCGTCATCCTGGATGAGGAATAGTTATTCTTCACCCCCTCTATTTTAATATAAATTTATCGTAATGTTATGTTCCGTCAATTTTAATTTATTTAATACATAAAAGAGAGGGTAAGAAGTTATAAAATGACAATATAAATATTTTTTATTACGTAAAATTACAAATGTAAAAACATAGTGTAAAATATGCACGAAATGCAGTTTTTCTGGTCTTATGACCTATATTTTTGTTTTCTTAATGTCAGATTTTACATAGTGAATCAATATTAATGTAATTATTTGAATTCAAAATCTAATTTATTTATGAAATGAACGTAAAATTATCTTGGATAAAGATTAACTTATTCTGCATCCTGAATTGGATTGGATTTACTATAATCGAAGGAACTATTTCATTTTCCACCTTGAATTGGATTTATTTTTTCTGAATTTTGTATTCGAATCAAAGTTGTTACAAAGATAAATTATTTTCAAGAGAAATACTCCCTTCGATTCAAAATAATTATTTTGGTTTTAGTTTAATCTAAAACCATGACGAATTGTTTGGATCAGAGGGATTATATTATATGTCTTGGAATTTGCAGGGACAAATATCATTTTACTCCGCTCAAACCCCTATGTTAATACCCAATAAGATATCTCCAACATCCCCTGTTGAGGGCGGTTAGATTCACAAATGGTATCATCATCTTTGCTCCATCGGTAGGTAGAACCACGTGAATATCCGCCATGTTAGCGAAAATCCATTTTTCCGTCCAGGATCATCTGCATCCCTGCTGAGTAAAAAATTAAAACAAATACAAAGCAAATTCAAAAAAATCAAAAGTTCTTCGGGTGATAGATTATTTGATGCGTGAGGTTGCTTCAAATTTTATACAATTTGAACATCTGAGCAGCTCTCGGTAAAAAAAAATACAGGATCTTTAAAAAAGTTTATTGTACATGCATCATTTTGATCTGATTCATCTTTTTTGCGGAAAGCTGCTTCGATGTTCAAATTATATAAAAATTGGAGCGGACCTCACACATCAAATTATCTATCATCCAAAAAAATAGTATTTGTTTTGATTATTTACTAAACGGGTGCAGATGAGCCTCGGCACCGAACCCGTAGTCCCATGTTAGTACATATATAGGTATATGTGGGGGCTTAGGATGTTGCTAATTTTTTTAAAATATTGCATTTTTTTATTCTTTTTGAAAAATAATGCACTGAATTTAAAAATTCCAAAAGTATACCTGCCTCGGTCACCCTGTAGCCGACTGGAGGCTGTCGGCGTTGTTGCGGCCGACAGGAGGCTGTCGGCCTCGCCAAAGCCGACAGGGGACTCTCGGCCACGTGGAAGCCGATTAGTGGCCGGCCACTGCCACTCGGCCTTGGGGAAGCCGATAGGGCATTCGGCCTAGCCGTGGCCGAGTAGTGGCCACGAGCCAGCCCCAGCCCCCTCCCCCCCCCCCCTCTCTTTGTTATTCCTTCCTTGTCCTTTCTCTATTTCTTATCTCCCTCCTTCTCCCATTCTACCTTATCTCCTTTCTCTATTTCTTCTCCTTATTTCTCCCCGCACACAAAAAATATTCCATTTCCACGTTTATGTAAGAAACTTATGTGTATTTTGAACGTCTCACTCGCGATGATATTTTATGTTGTGTAAGGAGGAGGGCACCCAAACTATCCGTCTCACTCGCGATGATATTTTATGTAAGAAACTTATGTGTATTTTGAACGTTAGCTATTTTGCTCCTTCCTCCATTGCCGCAAATATTTCCACGTCTCCATTCCCGCCAAATTTTTCGCACCACCTTTCCCGTCAAATTTTGCCCGTTTCGTTTCCCGCCACCTTTCCCGCCAACTATTTACCCTCTTATTTCCCGCCAAATCTTTCCCGCCTCATTTCCCTCCTCGTTTTCCCGCCATCTTCCTGGTCATCTAAGTCTATAAAAGGAGGCATTGGACTGCCTTCCTCCATCATCCAGCATCACTTGAGAACACTAGCATTGTCTTCCTTCCTCCATCATCCAGTGAATATGAGTTTGCCTTGCTCGGATCAGAGCATCAGGCCTAAGAAAATGCAGAGTGCGAGTTTTCCTCGGGGTGTGGAAGCAGTTCGATGTTGGTGCGGTGATCTCTGCAAGGTGAAGGAGGTGACGGATTTTTCAGATTGGTTGGGCATGAAGTTTTTCATGTGCGCCAATTATGAATCTGATCCGCCCGAATCTATTTGTGCATACCTCAGGCCTCTAGTATGCTCAAGTTATCCAGAGTAAATATGTTGTTGATATTATTGTTTACTTGATTTTTTTTTTGTAGTCTCCTCCTCCTCTCTGCATGTACTATCGTTGGATTGACACGGAAATGCCGGACTGGGCGGTGACCGAGATTCGTGAAAGAGGTCGCCGTGCATGGGCTAGCTTGGACTTGGAAGAGCGTCGCGCAAAGGCTGAAGCAAAGGAGAAAGCAGAGCAGAAGAAAGAGTGGAAAGATTACTGTGTGGAGCAGAGGGCTTTTATTGATGAGATGATAAGGAAGAACCAAGAAGAGAAACTTTTGTTGGGGGAGGTTTACAGACAGCGGGAACAGGCCCGTGAAGTTGAGAGGGAGAGAAAGAGAGAAAGGGCTCGTGCGGCCAAAGCAGCACAAGAAGCCGGTGATGGAACAGGCAAATATCCACGCTGGACTCAGTAGATTTAATTTAATTTCAGCAAGTTGTATCTTAATTTCAGCAAGTTGTGTCAGCACGTTGTATCTTAATTTCAGCAAGTTGTATTTTAAGTCCGACAAGGTCTATCTTAGTTTGTCTGTAATCTCAAGTTATTGGTAGTATATGTGTTATCCACGAAGAACCAACTGAGCATTTTTTTTTCCCGCCTTGCTTTCCCGCCATTTTGTTCCCGCCTTGCTTTCCCGCCATTTTGTTCCCGCCTCGCTTTCCCGCCATTTATTTCCCGCTCTTCGGCACCTATAAAACCCTCTCCACAACAAGGTTGGTAAGGAGTGTGCTCAAAATGTCTCATTATCCTTTCGATCGTAGTTTTCACAGTGGTATGTCGGAGTGTCTTCTACGCTTGGCTAGCAATTTCAAGATAGACAATAGAATAGTTTCATGGGACGAACTCATCAGTAGTGACACGCTTCTGAATGAGGTTGCTCATGCATTAGCTAGGAAGGGGTGGCCTGCAAGGACATATGAGGAGATTCGGAAGGAACTTCTGCGGTTGAATGAAAGATGGAAGAAGAAAGGCCAGCACATACGCGGTGGAGGTGGAGTAAAACATCCCTTTTTATGGATTGACGATAGCGAGGACGAAGACGATATCTTCATGCCGAGTAGCAAGGACAAGAGGGCAGCATCAACGAGTGCCAAGAGTACCGCTTCGTCGAAGGGCCAGAGCTCTGCATCATTAAAGGATGACGACGACTTTATGTAGTTCTTGTATGAACTCTGCATCTTAATGTATCTTATTTTATGTATCTTATTTCATGTATCTTATTTTATGTATCTCCGGAATCTTACTTTGTTTGTAATCTCAAGTTATTGGTAGTATATGTGCTATCCACGATGAACCAACTGATCATAGAAATAGATAGGAATATGTCTCATAGATAAAATACACATAAGTCTCATAGATCAAATACACATAAGTTTCTTACATAAAATAGACATAAGTCTGAAGTGATACATAGCAGGGCAAAGAGTTTGCTTCACTCACGACATCTCGGTTGGCGCTCTAGGAGTGTGGGGGTGTACTCCATCCCCACATGTGGGGGGGGGCCTAATGTTACGAGGAGGAATCTCGGATCCATCCTGGTCATATTGTGTATCCTATGTGGGCCACGGTGGAGGAGTCGAAAACATGTCCAACCACATGTTTTGCTGCAATGGTGGCTCATCTGGTTCACTCCCTAACCCGAATCCGGACGCCGACACATCACGATATGCAGGAGGGACCATGCCTGTTGGATGTGGATGAAACATGAAACCATGAGTAGGATTGTGATGTTGCGGAGTTGGCTGAAACATGAAGCTCGTTGACGAAGCGTGGTGCTGTGGCTGATGCCACGCTGAACTGCCAGGCTGGTTAGGTGGGGGTGGATGTGGCATCTGTTCCACTCCTTGTAGACGTGGACGTGGCTGATGTCGATGCACGGAGTGACGCGGCACCGGCGTAGGCTGCGGCTGGTGATGCACAACATCCGAAGTGCGCGTGCACGTGATAGCTTTATAGATATCTCTTATCCTCTGCTCGAGCCTCTTGAGCCATGGTTGAATCTGAGACCGAGGTACCATAAGAGGGTTGCGGCTGGTGAATCATGCATCCCTACACTGCTCTCACCATATTCAGAGCTACGTTCCACTTCAGGTTCAGTAACCGGCTTTAGCACGGGGAGAAGTAAGGCCACAGGATGACATCCCCTACGCTCGCACGATTGTAACAAGCGCACCCACTGGTCGTCCCGCTCTATATGCTTCAAATACCAGAAAATATTACC
The DNA here is from genome assembly GCF_904849725.1 of Hordeum vulgare subsp. vulgare. NCBI lineage: Eukaryota > Viridiplantae > Streptophyta > Magnoliopsida > Poales > Poaceae > Hordeum > Hordeum vulgare. Next base: position 13,045 of record NW_025422515.1, read on the forward strand.
AGTGGACCGGTCCATAATGCATGAACACCGACGGTGTGTGTTTCAGTATTGAACCCTAAACATCGCACAAGCCATTCTGACAACTGACTAACAAACCATGTTTTAGGGGAGGACACCTGCACCTCTGTGTACTGAAATTCACTAAGATCAGCTCCCATCTCATTTGTTTGAATGGTACCACGACCATAGTGCAAACATAACGTCACTAAATCAGACATCTGCTGACCTAACATATTATTCAACAAGGAAAAAAATTAGAAGAACGACAAACCAAAATATATTTTCCAAATCTATCGAAGAACCTAAAAATATTTAAACTACTTCATTTACTAAACTAAATTTATACTAATCTACGGGAGCACCTAAAACTAGTTAAACAACTAAATTTATACTAATCTACCGGAGCACCTAAAACTAGTTAAACAACTAAATTTATACTAATCTACCGGAGCACCTACAACTAGTTAAACAACTAAATTTATACTAATCTACCGGAGCACCTAAAACTATTTAAACAACAAAAATATTTTACCCTTGAAGCGTGCGCAGAAACGATGAACGACAAACGACTCTTGACGAACACCGAGATTAATCCCACACCACCACCTCCAACTCCACCAAAACAACCAACTTCACCCACACCACCACCACCACTACAACCTCCACCTCAACCTCCACCACCACCACCAAAAATAGCTTCAAAACAAGCACCACAAACTACCCCATCGCGAGTGAGACGGATAGTTCGGATGCCCTCTTCCTTACACAACAAATGTACGGTTCAAAAAGTGGAAATGGAAGATTTTTTGTGTGAGGGAGAAGGTAGGAGGAGAAAGAGAGAAAGGAGATAAGGTAGAATGGGAGAAGGGAGAAGGAAGAAAGAGGAAGGAGGGAGAAAGGAGGAAGGAGGAAGAGAGGGGGAAGGGCTGCCTCGACTGGCTGGCCACTAGTCGGCCTCCCCCAGGCCGATAGCCTTATCGGCTACGCCAGGGCCGACAGGCAGAGCCGACTCGGCTATCGACGTGGCCTGTCCACTAGTCGGCCGCCACGTGGCCGAGATCCACTAATCGGCCGGGCCTAGGCCGACTGGCCTCCTGTCCGCCACGCCGACGCCGACAGCCTCCTGTCGATCACGCCAGGACCGAGGCAGGCCTACTTTTGAAAATATTCAAATCCATGCATTATTTTTAAAAAAGAATAAAAGAAATACAATAATTAAAAAAAATAGTTAGGATGTTAGGGCATCTCCAGCCGTTCAGCCCCCCAAGGGCCTGAAATAGCGTCGTTTGGGGCGAGCCGACGCCAAAATCAACTTGGGAGCTTTCGGATTCCCAGCCGACCCCCCAAGACTGCCGCCCAGGCACTGTTTTTTAAATTGAAGTCAAACCAATTTTGAAAAAAATTAGGTGATTTTGGACGAAATTCAGTCGATTTTATTAAAATTTGTACAAACTTAAAAAAGACATGGAAACATAAAAAAAACATTGTCGCCGTTGTCGTCCTGTCGCTGCTAGTCTAGCTCATGTCGAGGAGCTCGTAGAAGGCGGTGTAGTCGTCGAAGTCGTCTCGCCGTCCTTGCTGCAGCCTTGCCCTAGATCGTCGCTACGGATGAGAGCGGTTTGCGTCGGCGTCTCCTTGTCCTTGTCGTCGAGGACGATAACGACGTCCTTTTCACCACCGCGGCGCCGCGCGGTGATATCCTAAGTAAACACTCCACAGATAATTTTATTACTATTTCAAGTTCAGGGCAGGTGTGCACAAATAATATCACTTCTTATCAATCTTGTACATCTGAAGTTTCAAAACCAACTTTTGGACACTGAAACCTGTGTGATGTAAAATCTACACAAGAAGCTGGAAACAAAGCAACCGCCGGCATAGGATCTCGACGGGCGCCATCGTGGAGGTCATGGCAGGTTGGGTGGCGCCGGATCGGGTAGAGGAGGTGGATGGCGCGCGGATCCGGGAGCGGCGACGTGACCTAGAACTCGACGGCGGTGGCGCCGGACGCCGGACGACGCGCGAGGGAGGCCGGGGAGGAGGAGCTCGGGGTCGGGGATAAGGGTTGCAGGCATAATTTCTAACAATTGCAATGGTTTTTACGCAAAAACGAAACGTTTTTCTAGAGTGTCACTTAAATAGGGACTGCAGGTTGAACATCTAAAACCTCGGGGGCTTTTTTGCAAAACTACCACGACGACAAAGGACAGAAGCAATAGGTGCTTTATTATTAGGGAGATAATATAGTTAGCAAACTAGTTTTGCGTAAGAACAATGTATAAAAAAGATGAATTAGTGACGCAATGGTATAAAAATCTTACAAAGTTGTCTGAAGTGATGTTATGAGGGCTCAACTAGTGCACTAGTGGCACATATTCATGATAAACATCAAGAATAAATGAGATGAGATGATTTTTCTCCAACCAAGTAATGTTGGAGCAAAAATTGTAGTAGGTCCGATCTACTATCTACCGTGTAGTTCTTGTAGCACGGAAATAAGCTAATATTTGAAAATAAAGAAATTTAATCGGGATGAGTACAAGATACTTTTCAATAATTAATAAAAATTATCTAACAAATATGTTGACAAAACGCCCTGGAGGTAGAACTCGAATCAAGTCATCCTCCGCATGCACCCAAATTTCTATATTATTATCACGGGTATCATCATTACCAAGATCGAAGGTAACGTTCATGTCCTCTTTAACCCATGTCCTCATTCTTTTTAGTTAATATTTTAGTTGTGGAGAGAAAGTCTTCACTTTTTCTTCGCATGCGCCCCTTGCTTATATATTGCGCCGTAACCATGGACAATCTTCATCACATACATCACAATGCTTTAGAAATCTTGCTCACATCATATTAAATATTCTTACACACAAATCGTACTTAAACAGGGACATTAAAAATAATAGTTCATATATCCATTACAGGAAGTACTACATAACATGAAGAGACCCCCAAGCACTACTCGTCGTCCGGATCAGAATACCCCCAACCAGTAGATACTAGCGGTACGAGGTGACGCTGCCCATATTTGAAGATTCTAATCTTGCGGTACAACTTGTATGAAATGTACTCATCTTTTGCTGCATACTCAATGTTGATAGAGTCAAGTGGGGTCTTACCCCAAAGTTTATGCCTTGACTTGGGGAATTTTGTCTTCATATCAGCGTACTCCTCGTCGATCAGGGTGGTTGCCATATGAGCCATTGAAGTTTTGTCATGCTTAAGCGTGAACCTGTCCTGAAGATCAATGTGGCATTCAGATGGTATCTTAATACCCCAAGTGCGCCTCATCTTGACCTTGTCATTTGTTATATCAACGCTAGCAAAATTTATGCCGCTGCGAAGGAAGTCCATAAGTTTTGGACAGTGCTTGTCACTACTGCAACAACAAAATGAAACAAGTGTGTTAAATACTACTGCAACAAGTATATTTTAGAACAAGTATAATAGAATCATAACGAGTATAATTCGGCACAAGTATAATAAGAACCATAACAAGTATAATAAGAATCATATATAGCAAGTTTCCTATTTCCTATATGCATTTCCTATCCTATGAATCAAAAGAAGCCCCTAATCTATGGCATGTTCTCACGATAGCCAATATGCAACTACAAGGAAAATTCCTATGCAATTTTCCTAATCCTCCTGTTCCTATCCAATTTTCTATTCCTATGCAATTTTCCTATGAATCAAAGAAAAGCCCTATTCCTATGAATCAAAGAAAAAGGCCCAATTTTCCTATGCATTTTTCATATGAATCAAGGAAACTATGACATGTTCTTGACATTCCGAATCCTCCTATTCCAATGCAATTTTCCTATCCTATGAATCAAAGAAAAGCCCCAATTAAAACTATGACAAGTTTCCTATTGCCCTGCCCACTGAAAGACCATGACATGATGTTTGAAACAAAGTTGGACGACGACAACATCGCGACAATCGGCCGTGTACTCGAGATCGAGGCCTATGAACTTGTGTTTCTCCTCTCAAAGCCATGCCTCGAACATGAAAAGAAAAACCGGGACCTTGGCGCTGTCGTTCGTGTAGACGACAAAGAGATTGGTCGTGCCATGTGCGAGCACCTTCCCATAGAGAGTGATTGGATTCATGGTAGAGGATGGGGATGGATGAGAGGGAGACGAACAGAGGAAACAGAGACGAACAGGTGAGAGGGAGGTGTTGGTATCGTTTGGTCTCACGGTTACTGTAGCGTTTGATCTCGCGAGGAATAACTTCTAAGGCGCGGGAGTCGAATAGTTTGGACCTTTAGTCCCGGTTTGAGCCACGAGCCGGGACTAACAGGGCTCGCGCCAGGCGAACGGTTTCCACCACCCCTTTAGTCCCGGTTTGTGGCTCACACCGGGCCTAAAGGTCCCATCTGAACCGGGACTAATGCCCTGGCCTCGCGAACCGGGACTGATGCTCCCATTCGTCATGGTTCATAACATAAATGGGATTAAAGCCATTTTCTCGCCCGGACCATAGCCTTGTTTTCTAATGTGCAAGGTCACGGAACCCGCAAGTTGATCACCAAAACATACATCACGTGGATCAATAGAACATCCCATTGTCACCACAGATATCCCATCGCAAGACATACATCAAGTGTTCTCAAATCCTTAAAGACTCAATCCGATAAGAAAACTTTAAAGGGAAAACTCAATTCATCACAAGAAGATAGAGAGGAGAAAACTCCATATGATTTATCTATGTTAATAAAGCTCGCGATACATCAAGATCGTGCCATCTCAACAACACAAGAAGGAGAGATTGGACACATAGCTACTAGTACATACCCTCAGCCCCAAGGAGGATTACTCACACATTATCATGGTGAGAAAGAGAGACTTGTTGATGAAGAGGTGCAACCCCTAAGAGATGGAGGTGATGGCGGCCACGACACCAGCGACGGGCGGCGGCCCCTTGTCCCTCCTTCTTCCTTGGTCTTGGTGCTGCAATGAAGGAGCCTCTCCCCTTCTTGGCGGCTACCAAGGGAGAGGCAAATTCGTGGCTCTTGATGTTTCTACCAAAACTTGGGTTTTTCTCTTCTTATATGTGCCTCTGTGGTGCTCTATGGCCCTCCGATGGACGGACCCTTGACCCAATGGCTCTAGGGCACCTCTAGAACCTTCCTAGGGGCTCCTCACACACCTCATGAGTCTCCAAAGTCGTGGTTTGGCCGAATATATTAGAAATCTTAAGAGTTGGACATAATCACATCAACAATTCTCGTGATCATGTAATCAGATATTCTCCTTCAGTAAAATGGGTCTCCAGATTGCATACGAACTCCGTTTTGACGAATTTGTAGTCGAGAATCATTGCCATAAAATTCCCCACACTTTTTTCCATTTGATGCCGTCTTCGGGGGTCAAACTGACGATCTCTAAAAACTGTTTGTGGACAGATTTCAGGAGAGTCAGAGTCCTCCTCCAACAAGGCTCCTTTTGCATTTTTTTTGATAATTTCTAATTAATTCCTACAAATCAAAGTGTGAAACAAGAACTTGTGCAATTTGCAACCATTAATAGGTTAGTCCCAAAAAATAATATAAAGTTGTAGTAAAATGATTGTAAAACATTAAGGAATGATAATATAACAACATGGAACAAGCAAAAATATAGATATGTTTGACACGTATAATCTGGCAAAACCCAAAGCCCCGTTTTCTACTAGTGGTGGTTCTACTCGGAAAATCTTTTCTGACCTGCAGTTCGACATCTTTCCTGTCGAGCTACACCTTGGCGTTGTCAAAATGTATACAACAAATGAACTAGTTCCCGAGGAGATATAATCCTAGGGTTGGCCATGTTGCCCAACCCAAGTCTCGGAGGCTACTTGTTATACAGCTCGTCAGAGAATAAATTACACCAATCAGAAAAATCCGCAAAAAATAGCCCGAGACCGAGGTGGTGCACCACATCGGAAGCAGTCCGACGTTGGAGCTTGGGCGCAGTCCGACATAAAGCTCGGATGCGAGTAGCTGGCTCCATAGAGGGCAAATCATGCATTGGTGTTCGGCTGCAATACCTCAAAAGCAGTCAGGAATAAAGCTCGAATGCAAGTGGTTGTCTCCATAAAGGGCATTGCCGGCAATAAACTCGACTGAATTCCTTCAAAATTTACAAAGACTAAGGTATTCCATGACACCTCGAAAACAGTCAGGCGTTCGAGCTCGGATGCAAAAAAGACACCTCGGACGCAGTTCGACCTTGGAGCTCGGACGCAAGAGGACACTACCGCACGGGAAACACTTCAAACACGAGGTATGGCTTAAAAAAATTACAAGGCATTAATAAAAGTCCGATAGCTTAAAGGGGCTCCTCAGATGCCCAATGTGTGAACTCTTCGGATACACCTTGGCGATCCTCAAGATCGGTGAAGGGAAGATTTGTTGAACGAGTCTTCAAGACCGACGATTGGAGATGAAGAATAGTTCGAAAGAACCAAGGAGCGTCCCCAACTTGAGGACCGGTTCAGGGGGCTACTGATGGAGTCCGGGACTAAGGGTTCCTCGGGCCGCCGACCTCTCTCTATGGGTCGGACTCATGCGCCACTTCGGGCAACCAATGACATATATGAGGAAGATTCCACAAGACTTGGTGATCAAGGGAAGGACTCCTCGCCACCGGCGTAGCCGACTAGAACTCTTGTTACTCTAAGCCTCCAGTGTGTTATATAAGCTGAGGCCAGGCTAGTTATTAGACATCATAAGTTAAGATCATTACTCCTAGGGTTTAGACCAAAACATACAATCTTGAGGTAGATCAATTCTGTACTTGGTACTCAATCATCAATAAAAACAAGAGCAAGACGTAGGATTTTACTTTCATCAAGAGGGTCCGAACCTGGGTAAAACATTATCTTCTTTGTCTCATATTACCCATCAATCCAAGGTCCACAGTTCAGGACCCCCTACCCGAGATCTGCCGGTTTTGACACCGACAGGGGGTGGGTGGGTGGGGGAGGGTTTGAAGATGAAGTAGGCAAAGTCATATGACAGGAGACACAAGATATCAGCGAAGGAAATGTGGTCGGGCAAGCCAGTGAAGGAGTGAGACTCAGGCATCGAATAGAAGGACCCAAAGCGAGGATAGATAACACAAAATATGATACCATGTCGGAGACACATATAGGAAGCGACAAAAGAATTGTATTGATTATGCCGAGTGTATATATATATGTGTTACAAGGCAGGCAATTCTAACTAACTAAATCCATAAAGACATATCTAAATATTAGGGGCAATAAGCTACAGATGCACGACAATAGAGCAATTGACGAAGTCAGCTTAGTGAGGACATATCTTTTTGTTGCACACATCAATACTTGTTCATCGGAGCTAAAACATAGACACCCTTTGCCGATTTTGAAAATTTAATCAAGTCAAAACGTATCAAGGACAATATAGAGAGGCATGATATTGCAAAGCTAAAATGATTATTGGAAATATGGCTCAATTGGCGTTTAAACTTTCATTGTTTCGATGATAATTGTATGCACCACTATTCCTTTTTACAGATATTGTGCACTACAAGCCATAACTATTTGCACATGCTGGTTCTTTTGTAGTAATGTTTTTACAAATATTATGTACTGATTTTTATTTGTTTTTGAGAATTTGAAGAAAAAGAAAGAACTATCAAGAGAATGTTTGAGTGTGAACTTTGGGCCGATGCACTTCAGGCCTTCAGCTATTCACTTTGGGCTGCTACTGCTTCGACTGACGACTCCACCCACCACATCCCAAAAAAACATCCCGAACGAGCAAACCCTAAAAAACACCCCGCACGAGCAGTGAGGAGGGCGAGATGGCGAGCCGCCGCCGCCGCCGCCACCCCTGCTCGCCGGCGGTCGGGCCACTGGAAGACGACGACCTGCTCATCGAGATCCTCGTCCGCCTGCCCCCGCAGCCCTCCTCCCTCCCCCGCGCCTCCGCCGTCTGCAGGCGCTGGCGCCTCCTCCTCTCCGACCCAGGATTCTCCCGCCGCTTCCGCATCCACCACCGCCGCAACCCTCCCCTCCTCGGTTTCTTCGTCGGAAATGAAGATCTGCCGTTCCGACCTACTCTCGACGCCCCCGATCGTGTCTCCCCCGGCCGTTTCTCCTTGCAGCGCGGCGACGGCGACCGGTTCATGCCCCTTGGATGCCGCCATGGCCTGGTACTCGTCTTCAACGAACCTAAGAACCAGATCCTGGTGTGGGACCCCGTCACCGGCGACCAGCACTGCGTTGACGTCCCCCCGGTGGTTGCGATACATGCGAAGAAGACAAGGATGAACGGGGCGGTGCTTCGTGCTGCCGGAGACGGTGACCAACACTTCCGAGTGGTGTTGACAGTGGCAGACAATGACGACAAGCAACACAGACGAGTGCTTGCCTGCGTTTACTCGTCAGAGACTGGCGCATGGGGTGATCTGCTCTCAGCACAGCTTCCATCTGGTGTTCCAGTGAGTGATTCTCCCGCTTTGGTTTCTACTTACATGCGTGCTGTGCTGATTGGGGATTCCCTTTACTGGAGGCTTGCTGGGATTTTTTATGGAATTCTTGAGTTTGATTTGGAGAAGCAAAGCCTAGCAGTGATACCGGTGCCAGTGCATATCCTTGAAGAGGGCCACCTATTCTCGATTATGCCCGCAGAGGGTGGTGGCCTTGGTTTACTCCTCCCGACAGACGGCTGCAGCATCCAGTTATGGAAGAGGAAGACTGATTGTGATGGTGTTGCTTCATGGTGGCTTGGAAGAACCATTGAACTGGACAAACTACTTTCTCTGAATTCAGAGGAGAATAGCATAATGATACAAGGGGCCATGGGGGGAAATAATGTGGTGCTTGTGTGGACACATCACATGCTCTTTACGGTCCATCTTGAATCATTGCAGTTCAATAAACTTTCTGGGTACTACCCCCTTCATCAGTATCATCCATTTGAAAGAGTCTACGCTGCAGGTAAAGCATGCCTTCACATATCGGTTGTACTATAACCAAGTTAGTTTCTTATGGTTGGTTGATGGCATATACGATTCACATCCTTTTGTGTTAGGTTAGCAATTTTAATTAGTGTCATATCAATTATTTCTTTTGCTGCTTGATACCCTCCTCAACATATAGCGATTTTTTTTCTGTGCCGTTTCTATTCTGATTCTTGTGTGATGGTGTTTAATGATTATGATTTATAAGTAAAAAAACATTAGTGGTATATAATTTTATATGTGCTCTATAGCCAGGCGTTGGGCTACAATTGGTCTATTCTGAGTTCCATATCTGTAATTAAGTCAGAGCTAGGGAACTGGCTTCATCAGTTTATTATGTGAATATCCATACAATAAAACAATAATGATCAACATTAGCAAATTATTTGTGTAGTATTGATTATTGAAATAAATCTCATTGTCGTATGCCTATTCACATATGGAAAAATTATACCCCTTCTATTCCATAATGTAGTGCATATAGATTTTTAGAAAAGTCAAACCTCACAAACTTTGAACAAGTTTGTGGAGGAAAACATTTATATCTAGAATGCCAAATATATACCATTATATTTCATCATAAGATTTAGTTTCATATTTATATTTTTGGTATTGTAGATATAAACAATTTTCTTTATAAACTTGGTCAAAATTTACAAAGTTTGACTTTTCAAAAAATCTATATGCACTAACTTATGGAACGGAGGGAGTATAATACAGTGGTAGTTTTAGTAGGCAGTTTTTCTCAACAGCGGGAAATTGAACATGACTACATGAAAAATATCGTGAACTCAATAGGTACATGTTAAAGTTTAAAACTAGTTCTATTTTTTTCATCCAGTATTTATTATCTCCGTAATTTTGCTAATATTAAGTTCAGAATGGTGAACTTCTGGAATTTAAGAATATTTACTCATTTACCATTTTTAAAATAGTCATACTTAGAGTACAAGTCCATTTGTACGTAGGAAAAATATTTTTATTTGTTCATGTCACTAATCTGCTTGGATTTCTTAGTATGATTATGTTTTTATTTTTTCTGATATGGCGTGGAACGAGCTTATAATTCTGAATAACTTACTCTTCTGACCAGCGAATGGTCTGGGTGTACATGTTCTTGATTTCTACAACATCCATCATTTATACTGTTCCTTGAATATTCTATAAATTTTACAATCGGTGTAGTTTTGCTTATCATTTCCTAATGTTGTTTGTCATAATACTCGAAGAGTATGCTTTCATTATTTTTTGTATTTCTATTTATCTTTTTGCTCAATTTATTGCGGTTTTATGGATGATTATTCTAGTGTAAGGCAGTTTGCTTAAATATTTTTTCAGGATATCTCTCAGTGTCTATCTAATCTGCGTATGTAATCTGCCAACTGCCATTATCCACTAACATGATTTGTCTGGTCCAAACGATATTTATCAATGCTTTGCGGGTAGTCTATTTTCTGCACTTTTGGTCACTTTAGATGTTCAAGACTTTTATTACTCCCTCCATTTTTGTATACAAGGCCACAAACCCATATTAGAGGTACCAAGGCAAAAGTTAATGCCTTCTAAGTCAATGTTGCAAGACAACTTGTCTCCTTGTTTGTCGTGTAAATTAATGTGTAATTTTCTCTCCCATGCACATCAAGCCAATGATCTCACTCCTAAATGCATGCGAGAGATAATTAATGTCCTTCTTTGTTAGTTCTACGAGGCAAACATCATTAATATTGCATCGATTAGTGTTAGTGGCCTTGTATTTCTGCAAATTGTAATTTTGGTAGCGGCATTGTATATAAAAATGGAGGGAGTATAAACATGTGATCGAAATGGCATGACTAGATTTACCGTATCAAATTGTATACTTTTACTAACATATTGATGTTATCATTAAAACTAATGGTCAAGGCATTGCTTTTGTTGTTGTGAAGAAAGAGTAATGCATCTACTTTGGGCCGAATGAATGTGTCTATTAATAAGACGACGCACGACCCCTTAGTTGTGGCTTCTACTACATGTGTTCAATTAAATTTGATTTGTGAGTGACTTACTAGCACGTACATTTGCGAAAAGTATGTCTATAAGCTATAAACCAGACGGTTTGGGTTTGTTATTCCATGAGCCCCTTATGTACCCATGATAACAAGGAATATTTCAAATGTTTCGATAAGCTAGGATGGCCAGTATTTCCCTGGAGTTATTTGAGCCACAGTTTATTTATTTATTTGCCTTTATTGAGAACAGTATAACAGATGTAGCCAAAACCTTGAGAATATGCTAAGAATAAGAGTTGAAGGTGTGGTGGTAAAAATGAACTGTTCTCCTGTGGCGGTTCTATGTTTCTATTTTTTGGTTTTGTGCTCTAATGCTGACCGCTGAGACGGTTCAGTTTCCTAGCATTTGGCGCAATTTCAACAATCCCAAGTGAAGTTTGTGTTTACTGTTTGAGTCGTACAAAGGGTTGAGATACATAACTTTAATGGTTTTTCTATGAAAGCATTGAGATACATAACTTAAACTGTGACTGATGTAATTGGATGGTCCGCAGGTATCTAGGGTTACATTCCGGTGGCTGAGATGCAGAAAATGGATAGCGTGCCGTAGGTTCTTCCATTTTGTATGCTGTTCACGGGGCCTATCGTGTGCTACACCCAGAATTTGGCCCTCTGTACTGTCCAGGTGTGAAGTTGTATGACCTGTAGGAACTAATCGCTTCGTTTTCCAACTTACATGTATATTATCTAGTATGTTATGCATGAGGATACAGTGACTTGCTTTGCTTGGCCATGTCCTTCACCCTTGCGGTTCATTTGCTTTTCAAGCAAGCTCCGCCGTCAGTTGTATGTGCATGGGCCTCTTCTCAGTATCTTTTGCTCATGTCTTATGTTGTTTCAGGTTGAGTTTTCAGGTTTTTATAATCCCTGCTGATGTTACGTCCCATGGTGCTATCGTATTAAATAAACTCCTATTTTTATCTCAATCACGAAGGCGTCTGAATCCCATTTTTTGTTACCAGAAAGCCCTCTCTGCAATCTACTTTGTCATGAATTGTTTCAAGGGAGTTACATCCAGAAGGTTGTAGGTTGTTTGGTAGACAGAGTAGCATTTAGCCCCACTGATTTTTTTTTCCATCCGTGTCTCTTTAGGTAGACAGAGTTCAGTAAACATACAACAACCTTCAGAATTGCGTATAAGTTGCACTGAATCATAATTGCATTTTGTTTTCTATTTCTGTGTGTGCATTGGAGTACGAATCTCTCTCAAAGTGAAACGACGGACGGTCGACGAGTGCTTTCCTGTGAGCGTTCCTTGACCAGTTTAATCTTCAGGGAGTCGGCTCTATTTGATGTTCTTCAGCGAATTGGTCTGCATTTGATGCTGAAGCAAGCATATCACCACCCAGGCTCATGATATTTCGCCATAAAAACATGCCGCATCTTGTAAACACATGCTCCTGCCAGTTGCTCGAAAAAAGTACATATGATATTTCTCCATTATAAGGAGCCCTGTCTAAGGAAATTAAATCTTGTAAAAAATTTATGTACGTGAGAGATCTTGTGACACTGTAGCCCATGCTCTTCTAAGGAAATCAAACAGGCCGTTGAAGTCTTTTCACAATGCAAGTCTGCCGGCAGGCAAAACACGAGCACACGAAGGCCTTGTTCGAATCCTCTCCGCTCCACAACCACAGCTTCCGGAATGGAGGAAGGCCTTGTTCGAATCCTCTCCGTTCCACAACCGCAGCTTCCTGAATGGAGGGAGCCAGCTTCCGGAATGGAGGGAGCGGCAACACAATTGCACCTCCACAACCGCAGCTTCCGGAGCAGAGGGAGCAGCAGCACAATTGCACGAAGTTGCTCAAACCGAGCTTCTCGTGTGGAGCGGAGTTGTGAGACCTCGAGAGATTCCGGACAGGCATGAAGATGCCGTGCCTCCTCCAGCCAGTGTCGATACCTACTCAGTCGTGACAAGACTTGACGATGGATTTCATCGAAGGGCTAAGACATCATCGTGGTGGTGGTTGACCGTTTGACCAAGTACCAACACTTTGTGCCCCTCCGACGCCCCTTCACCGTTGGCCAAGTAACCAAGGCACATCAAACTTCATGGTGCTCCTCGTACCATCGTTTAGGACCGTGACCAGTGATGGAGTACCCAGTAGGGCAAGGGTTGGCGGGATGGAGTACCCAGTAGGACAAGGGTTGGCGGACGCTCCACCTTGATCTGGCCGCTGCAGGCAGGGGCGAAGCCAGCAATCTGGCAAGATTTGGCACCCGTCAAACCTAAAATTTGTGCAAATACACCAGCATACTCGTGTAGTACGTGTTTAATTTTAGCTGAGCCATGCGTCCAGCCGGCCATCTCAACATGTGGCTTGAATGCACTGCACATGCCCCTTATAAAATAGAGTACACAGCATGTACGTAACAAAATTGCTAATGATTATATTTAGCAAAACAATTCCAGAGATTACGCCTGCTGAAACCCACCCCTTTTGACCAGGAAACTTCTCGGTCTGCTTAATAAAAGTGAAACCTCCTCATGAAAATGTATACTTTCTAACTAACTGAACTTGTATAATGTGTTTCCTATGATACTATTCCAATTCATGATTTATCTATTGTTTCTATGATTTGCAGATATCCTTTATGTTCGTGTAGTTAGTATAGACGATAAATTTGTGATTGATCATCCATGTAATTTTTATTGAGTAAGAAGAAACTCCATCTAGTGAGATATATATTTTGTGTGTCAATACAAAACTCCTCATTTCGGTTGTATTTTCTGAACATAAAATCTGAACATAAAATTATACATAGATAGCATTCTTGCGAGCTCTTGCATAGTTACATTATATATGATTTTTTGTTCATAAATTCCGCCACACCTGAAAAATATTCCTGGCTTCGCCACTGGCTGCAGGCAGGATGCAAGGCGACGAATCGGTGCGGTGGCGTTCCCGGTGGCCAAAGCCCGTCCTACCACAACTTTTGTCCGTCCTCCGCCACTTACCGTGACCATACCTTCACGAGAACGATGAGGTGCTCCCTCCTTAAGGCGGGGGTACCCACCTCAATTAAACGATGGTGTATCACCTGCAAGCTGATGGCCCAAGTGAGGACGTCAACCAAGGCTTGGAGATGTATGTACGACGCGCCATCGATGACCGTCCCAAGCAATGGTGGCAATGGCCTCCCACGACAGGTTTTTGTACAACTTCACTTATCCCTCGCTCTACTATTCTCCACTCATAGCTCTTTTTCTCTTACAGGGCTCCATTAAAAGTGGATTTTTTCACTGTTTTGATTCTTAAGGCGTAAGTTCATCACAAAACGAACTGGGTTCGAAAGTATTTCACGTTATGACCCTTTTGGAAACGTCAGAGACCGTGACGTTGCAGTACTTAGCAGAAACGCCAGTCTACTGGACGTTGCAGCCCTCCTGTGCAACGCCAGTCTACTAGACGTTGCTGACCAAAGCTGCAACGCCAAGGGGGCTAGCGTTGCAGACCGAAGCAGGAACGCCAAGCCCACTGGCGTTGCAGGGCTCATAAGTAACAGGCCCGCGGCCCCTTCCTCCACCTCCACTTCTTTCTTCCTCCTCTTCCACGAAAAAGCTCTCCCTCCTCCTCCAGATCCCCCCTTCGATCTCACTCCTCCCCCAACCGTTTTGTTGGTTCTTTGGGGCAAATCGAAGAGGCCGGTAAGCTCCCCCAATCCCTCCAATTAGTTTTTGCAATGATTTTTTATTTGTGTAGATTTCTTTTGCACTAGGTGTACGTATGTTTTGAAGTAAAATTTATTTTGTGATTGTTAATAGGTGTAGTTTATGGTGTCTATATGTGTAATTTTTGGTGGCTATATGTATAACCTAGATTTTGTTCATATTATCCGCATAAGGTTTATGCCTAGGTTTAGTTCATATTATTCGAAGAGGCCGGTAATAAGGATCTTCATATTATGTAGGATGTTTCGTCCCGACCAATATCCGGGTCTTGATGACTACTATGAGCAGAAGCATCGTGCGGTGCTAGTTGAAAGAGGAGAGGTAATAATGATTTTATTGATGATTATTTTTATATACTCCATGATTTGTATATTTTCACAAGTTGAGCCCATTAACAAATTATGCCTTTGTTTGTTTAGGTTCCTCCACTACTTCGTTTGAGGGGGCACAACCCCAATGAAACTCTTGTATATGACCCTCGTTACGAGCCATATTTTAGAAGAATGGATCTTCTTCAATTTGTGCTCAACTTTAAAAGCACACCACCATGGTTGAACGCCACTGTCCTAACAGCACTTACGGATCGATGGAGGCCGGAGACGCACTCTTTTCACCTTCCTCTTGGTGAGATGAGCATAACCTTGGAGGATATTGCTATGATCTCCGGGCTTCCTATCGAGGGCAGGGCTCTTACAGGGAAGGTTAGGGCCGCCGGATGGCGACAACGGGTTGCAGCATTGGTTGGTGTTGAACCCGAGCCATGGACTGATGAAACTAGGAAGGATCCTAGGCCATCCGGTGTGTTGTTCTCTTGGATACAGAGACATTTTCACAGATGCCCAAGGGATGCTAGTCCGCTTGTTGTGGAGAGGTTCGCGAGAGCTTATCTCTGGAATCTTTTGACCCAAGTGGTGTTTCCGGATGGCACTGGGGACACAGCCTCATGGATGTTCTCGGATCCGCTTCGTGACTGGGATGTGAAGTGGAGTTGGGGTTCGGCGGCACTAGCCTTCTTGTACCGTCAGGTATGGCTTAATATCATGCATTTTCATTTTATTCAATGGGATATGATGCATTTTCATTTTATTAAATCTGTAGTTGGATGGAGCGTGCATGAGGAGTAAGCCGACGTCCTGTCTTGGAGGTTTCGTCTGGGCCCTACAGGTTTGGATGTGGGAGCGTATCCCTGTTGGCCGGAACTTCAGCCTTGCTCCGGAAGAACCCTGGAAGTACCCATTTGATGGGGACGAGGAGCGATACCCCACTATCGCACACACATGGGCTACTGTCCAATGGACGAGTATCGCGGCAATGGGGCGGTATAAGGCATACATAAGCGAGCTTGACATGCTAACTTACGAACAGGTAAATGCTTTATCAAATTTGCTGATTTTTTTCATGGATGGTTGAGTGACTTGTTGTTATGTAGGTTAATTGGAGGCCGTACACGGTACTTAGGCAGTATCCTCTGAGCAACATGTGCCTTCGTGACCAGCATCTTTGGCGTGTGCGGTGCCCGATGATATGCTTTTATGCGGTGGAGTGGCATCTTCCTCATCGTGTTTCAAAGCAGTTCGGGGTACAACAACGCACCCCGCCGGATTACGTCGAGACAAGTGTCAAGCTACATAAGTGAGTCTTTTGTATCACGTGTTTCTCCTGTTGATCAATGTCTAACATGAAAAAATGAAACTGATGTAGTATTCTAATGCTTTGTAGGACAAACCGGCAAAGCAATAAGACTGTCATCAATTGGGAGGAGCACCACATTACTTGGGTGGACATGTGGAATGCTCAGAGACAACATCGAGTTGAAAATGATGAAACACCAGACACTGACGAGGCGGCATACTTAAGGCATTTGGAGTGGATGCGTACAGAGTACAGAGTTATCCATAAGGCTGCCTGGACTCGTTCCGATTGCTTGGACTTACTGCCGAGTGAGGCTGCTGATGCTGCATTCAACAATTCAATTAGGGAGACAGTTGGAGCGCATCTTGACTATGGTCCTCTCCATGACCGAGTGGTACGTCCCTCCTTTAAAATATAAACAAGTGTCATTTATTCGTGGATGGTATGTCACATGTGTTTTATCCAGGGCACGGAGCTATGGAGATGTATCAACGAGAGTAACATGGTCCTTGCCCGTGCCCCATGTCCACAAACGGACGGACTTGTTAGAACTACTCTGCAGGTTTGATGCCTTGTTAACCTTTGTTTTGTCATACCTTTGTTAGCATATTAACATGTCATTATCTTTTCCTTGCGCAGAAGGTCGCCAATCGGTGCCGCACACTAGCGACTTTACTTTCTTGCCACGGTGTTTCGTCCACCGATGTGAGGGCACGTGTGCAGTACACGATGGATGTGCAGTCTTCCGCTCGTCCGTCTGCCAGCCGGCCACGGGCCTCTTCCGCTCGTCCGTCTTCGAGTGGAGCACATGTTTCTTCTAGCCGAGCACATGAAGAGGAGATTGAAGAAGAAGATGAGTCCGACAACGAGGCCGCGGATCAGGACTACATTGAGTTTGGGGCTTCGCAGATGGAAGATGCTCCACAGTCAAGTCAACCCACTCAGCCGACGGAAGCAACACGTCGAGCTAGCTCAAGGAACATCAGACGTCCTGGCTGGCAGAACACTCCTGAGGGCTACGTTACTAAGGGCAAGATGGCTGCAAAGAGAGGGAGGAAGTGAGTGTTATGATGTTGTCTGTTGAACTACTATGTTTTCTGTTGAACTATGTTGTTTCTCGAACTACGTCTGTTAAACTATGTACTATGATGTTATGCTGAGTCTTATGATTTAAATTATGGTGTTATGTTTTGATAAATGGTGATATGCTGAGTCTTATGATTTAAATTATGGTGTTATGCTTTGAATTATGGTGTTATGCTGTGAATTATGGTCATACGACTTAAACTATATCGTATGAAATATGTTTGTTGATCAAAACAGTGTTAAATTCTTGTTTTGGGGTACTGGACTAAGGAAACGCCAGGAAGCATGGCGTTTCTGCTTGGGTCTGCAACGCCAGAAGGTCTGGCGTTTCTGCGCTGGGTGCAATGCTTTTTGTCTACAGGCCCATCTCAGAAACACTAGATCCAGACTTCCAGAGGATTGAGATGCAACGCTCAATCCAGACTACTGCCCGCGCTGCCACCAGTCGCCAGAGGCCATGGTTCCGGGGCGCTGGGCCATATTCCGTATCTGCTGCCTGCGGCGGCCGGTGGGGGTGTTGTTGTACTGCTGTTGCTGCGGCGGGGCAGCGTTTGGGGGCGGTGCTACACCTGCACTGCTGCTGATGCGTGTCGGGCCACCGCCGGGAGGGGGGGGGGCGTTTGGGGGCGGAGCTGCACCTAGACTACTGCTGCTACAACCTGCAGGTCGGGCCAGCGACGAGGGCGACAGTGGGGGCGGTGCTGGACTGCTGGTGATGGATTCCAGTGAGGATGTGGATTGGGTAGGTCTACCCGCTGGTGCCGAACTCGAATAAGCCGAGGCCGAGGCTACTGCTATCGAGGAAGTTGCGGCTGTGGCAGAGGCAGCAGCTTCAGCGACCAGATCAACCAAACGGAAGCAACCACATGGAATCGACAACCACCAGCAGCAGGTATCCTCTTCTAGTATTCTTGCATCCTTCCTTTGATATGTTAGTTGGAATTGGAAACTTGGAATGTTGAATAAGAAACTGGTGCCATTTGATGTTGTAGGGCATTCCTACATCATTTAATTTAGCTAATGTGGATTTTGATCCTGGCAGACGCAAGCAAATTGAAGAGTACGCAAGTCCAGAAATTAGAGATGAAATGAGAAGGGCGTATTTGTCGAAAGGTGTGGGGTGTTTGGATGGATGTCAACCCGTATGCTTTTTATGTGCATTGTTTTGCCCACCAGCTTCAATTGGTGGTTGTTGCTGTTGTCAAGGGAGTTCTAGCTGTTAGTGATTTCTTCGGCCACACAAATAAGATTGTCAACATGGTTAGTGCTTCTTACTTCTTATAGCTTATGTCAACATGGTCAGTGCTTCTTACTTCTTAATCTAACCACACTTACTCTTTTCTTGTAGGTAAGTGCCTCGTGTAAAAGGAAAGGTGCATTGTTGCAGAAGCATCATGACAACCTGGTTGTACAGTTAGAGCATGGGGAGATTTTGTCCGGAAAAGGCCAGCATCAAGAGACAAGTTTAGCAAGACCTGGTGATACACGATGGGGGTCACACCACAAGACTCTATTCCGGATCTATCAAAGGCGGGATTCCGTGGTTGAAGTGCTACATGGTATTTTTCTTGATGGAGCAGATGCAGATGATGGAGGTTTGGCTTCTGGCTTGATGATAAACATGGAATCTTTTGAATTTCTTCTTATCTTGCATTTGATGCTTCGAGTGCTTGGTTTAACCAATGATTTGTCACAAGCATTTATCTTGCATTTGATGCTTCGAGTGCTTTGTTTAACCAATGATTTTTCACAAGCATTGCAACAAAAAGATCAGAATATAGTCTGTGATATGAATATGATTGTGTCAGCGAAAAGTCTATTACAAAAGTTGAGAGATGATGCATGGGAGCCTCTCTTGATATCTACTACTAACTTTTGTGCTACAAGAAATATAATAGTGCCCAATATGGATCAAATGAAATATAATAGTGCCCAATATGGCTCGTCAAGTTTAACCCGAGTGTTCCGCATGTGCAACTGTTTTGCACCTGTTGTATGTGAACGTTGAGTCTATCACACCTGATTATCTCGTGGTGTCTCGAAACGACGAACTGTCGCAATGGTGCACAGTCGGGGAGAACACAATTTTATCTTGAAATTTTAATGAGGGATCACCTTATAATGCTACCGTCGTTCTAAGAAAAATATGGTGCATAAAAGGATTAACATCACATGTAAATTACAAGTGACATGATATGGCCATGATCTTGTGCTTCTTGATCTACATCACCAAAGCACCGACATGATCTTCATCATCACCGGCACCACACCATGATCTCCATCATTGTGCCGCCATCGAGGTTGTCGTGCTATCTATGCTATTACTACTAAAGCTACTACCTAGCAATATAGTAAACGCATCTACATGCACAAACGTTAGTTTAAAGACAACCCTATGGCTCCTGTCGATTGTCGTAGCACCGACGTGCAAGTCGATATTAACTATTACAACATGATCATCTCATACATCTAATATATCATATCATGTCTTTGGTCATATCACATCACATGCATACCCTCCAAAAACAAGTTAGACGTCCTCTAATTTGTTGTTGCATGTTTTACGTGGCTGCTATGAGTATCTAGTATGATCGCATCTTACTTACGCATAGCCACAACGGTGATATGCAAATTGCTATTTAACCTTCTCCAAGGACCGCCTCAGTCAAATCCGATTCAACTAAAGTTGAAGAAACAGACACACACCGGTCATCTTTATGCAACAAGTTGCATGTCAGTCGATTAAACCGGTCTCTCGTAAGCGTACGAGTAAAGTTGGTCCGAGCCGCTTCAATCCAACAATACCGCTGAATCAAGAAAAGACTAAGGAGGCTAGCAATTTGAACATCAATGCCCACAAACTCTTTTGTGTTCTACTCGAGATATCATCTACGCACGAACCTAGCTCATGATGCCACTGTTGGGGAACGTAGCATGGGAAACAAAAAAATTCCTACGCACACGCAATACCTATCCATGGTGATGATCATCTACGAGAGGGGAGAGTGAATCTACATACCCTTGTATATCGCTAAGCGGAAGCATATATAACGCGGTTGATGTAGTGGAACATCTTTGCGATCCAAATCACAGCCTGTCTCGCGATCTCATCACGATCCATCCCGCGATCCCATCTCGATCCATCCCGATCTAGTGCCGAACGGACGACACCTTCGCGTTCAGCACACGTACAGCTCGATGACGATCTCCGCCTTCTTGATCCAACAAGAGAGACGGGGAAGTAGATGAGTTATCCGGCAGCGTGATGGCGCGCCGGTGATGGTGGTGATCTATTCATGCAGGGCTTCGCCTAAGCACCGCAAAAATCAGATCTAGAGGAAGAACTACAAACTAGAGGAGAGGGTAGCACGTGGCTGAAAATGTGTCTCAAAAACCCTCAAACCTCTAGTATATATAGGAGGAAGGAGGGGCTAGCCTTGATCACCAAGGGAGCCTTCCCTTGGCTCAGTCGAATAGGAGAGGAGGAGTCCTCCAATCCTACTTGGAGTAGGACTCCTCCCCAACTTGTCCACCTCTTTTGGTTTTTCCACTTTTCACCTCATGAGCTTTCTTTTGTTGTCTAGTCAGCCCATCAAGGACTGTTGCGCCACCTGTTGGAAATATGCCCTAGAGGCAATAATAAAATGGTTATTATCATATTTCCTTGTTCATGATAATCGTCTGTTGTTCATGCTATAGTTGTATTAATAGGAAACAGTAATACATGTGTGAATAAATAGAGCACAATGTGTCCCTAGCAAGCCTCTAGTTAGCTAGCTCGTTGATCAATAGATGATCATGGTTTCCTGATCATGGACATTAGATGTCATTGATAACGGGATCACATCATTGGGAGAATGATGTGATGGACAAGACCCAATCCTAAGCATATCACTAGATCGTGTTGTTCGTGTGCTAAAGATTTTCTAATGTCAAGTGTCTTTTCCTTCGACCGTGAGATTGTGCAACTCCCGGATACCGTAGGAGTGCTTTGGGTGTATCAAACATCACAATGTAACTGGATGATTATAAAGATGCACTATAGGTACCTCCGAAAATGTCTGTTGGGTTGGTACAAATCGAGATCGGGATTTGTCACTCCGTGTGACGGAGAGGTATCTCTGGGCCCACTCGGTAGAACATCATCATAATGAGCTCAGTGTGACTAAGGAGTTATTCACGGGATGATCCGCTGCGGAACGAGTAAAGAGACTTACCGGTAACGAGATTGAACAAGGTATGGGTATACCGACAATCGAATCTCGGGCAAGTTCTATACCGACAGATAAAGGGAATTGTATACGGGATAGATTGAATCCTTGACATCGTGGTTCATCCGATGAGATCATCATGGAACATGTGGGAGCCACCATGGGTATCCAGATCCCGCTGATGGTTATTGGCCGGAGAGTGTCTCGGTCATGTCCGCATGCCTCCCGAACCCGTAGGGTCTATGCACTTAAGGTTCGATGACGCTAGGGTTATAGGGAATTGTTGTACGATGTTACCGAAGGTTGTTCGGAGTCCCGAGTGAGATCCCGGACGTCATGAGGAGCTCCGGAATGGTCCGGAGATAAAGATTGATATATAGGATGGATGGGTTTGGACGCCGGAAATGTTTCGGGCACCACCGGCAAAGTGTCGGGACCATCGGAAGGGTTCCGGAGGCCCACCGGGAGGGGCCACAAGCCCCGGAAGGCTACATGGGCCAACTGTGGGAGGGAACCAGCCCCCGGGTGGGCTGGTGCGCCCCCCACAGCCAGCCCATGGCGCACGAAAGAGGAAGGGGGAACCCTAGGCGCTGATGGGCCTAAGGCCCACCACGGGTGCGCCACCCCCTCTCCCATCTAGGCTGCCGCCACCCCTAGGGTGGGAACCCTAGAGGTGGCGCACCCCTCTCCTCTCCTCCTATAAATAGAGAGGGGTTTGGGGCTGTTGGAGGTACAAGTTGATCTCTCCCTCGGTGCAGCCGTGTCCCTCTTATTCCTCCTCTCTCAGGGTGCTTGGCAAAGCCGTGCCGGGAGACCTCGTCTCTCTATAGACACCACGCGGTCGTGCTGGCGGAGATCTTCCCCAAGCTCTCCCTCCTCCTTGCTGGATCAAGGTGCGGTTTCTAGCAAGAACGTCTTCTTACCTACGCGGTTCGTGGTGTGATTCCGATCTAGTGCCGAACCACGGCACCTCCGCGTTCAACACACGTAGGTAAGAAGGCGTTCTTGATAGAAACCCAAATCAACCACGTAGAACTTGCAATAACAATTAGAGGACGTCTAACTTGTCTTTGCAGGGTTTGACATGTGATGTGATATGGCCAAAGTTGTGATGTTACATGTGTGATGTATGAGATGATCAAGTTATTGTAATAGGATTCACGACTTGCATGTCGTTGAGTATGACAACCGGCAGGAGCCATAGGAGTTGTCTTAATTTATTGTATGAGATGCAACGCCATGTGTTTACTACTTTTACTTCATTGCTAACGGTTAGCTATAGTAGTAGTAGTAGTAGTAGTAGTAGTAGTAGTAGTAGTAGTTGGCGTGACGACTTCACGGAGACACGATATTGGAGATCATGGTGTCACGCCGGTGACAATGATGATCATGCGATGCCCGAAGATGGAGATCGAAAGAGCAAAGATGATAATGGCCATATCATATCACTATATGATTGCATGTGATGCTTATCATGTTTTCCATCTTATTTCTTAGAACGACGGTAGCATAATAAGATGATCCCTCACAAAAAAAATCAAGAACGTATTCCCCTAAGTGTGCACCGTTGCGAAGGATCGTTGTCTCAAAGCACCACGTGATGATCGGGTGTGATAGATTCTAACGTTCGCATACAACGGGTGTAAGCCAGATTTACACTCGCGAAACACTTAGGTTGACTCGACGAGCCTAGCATGTATAGACATGACCTCGAATACAAGAGACCGAAAGGTCGAACATGAGTCGTATGGTTAAATACGATCAGCATGAAGTCGCTCACCATGAGGACTAGTCCGTCTCACGTGATGATCGGACACGGGTTAGTCGACATGGATCATGTATCACTTAGATGACTAGAGGGATGTCGATTTAAGTGGGAGTTCATACTTAATTTGATTAAATGAACTTAATTTTCATGAACTTAGTCTAAAAGTTGTCTTTACAAATATTGTAGATCCAATGGCCAACGCACCTGTCAACCTCAACTTCAACGCATTCCTAGAGAAAAACAAGCTGAAAGATGATGGTAGAAACTATGCGGACTCGGTCCGCAACTTGAAGCTCATCCTCGAAGCAGCTAAAAAGGCTTATGTCCTTAATGCGCCGCTAGGTGACCCTCCTGCTCCCACAGCGGCCCAGGACATTCAGAACGTCTGGCAGACGCGGAGTGATGACTACTCTCTGGTCAGGTGTGGCACGTTATATAGTTTGGAAACGGGATCCAAAGGTGTTTTGAGCAACATGGAGCATATGAGATATTCGAGGAGCTGAAACAAGTTTTTCAAGCTCATGCCCGTGTCGAGAGATATGAAGTCTCCGACAAGTTCTTTAGCTGTAAGATGGAGGAGAACGGTTCTGTTAGTGAGCATATACTCAGAATGTCTGGATTACACGATCGTCTGACTTCGCTTGGAGTCAAACTTCCGGATGACGCTGTAATTGACAGAATCCTCCAGTATCTCCCACCAAGCTACAAGGGTTTTGTGCTGAACTACAACATGCAAGGGATGGAGAAGACCATTCCTGAGTTGTACTCGATGCTGAAATCTGCAGAAGTAGAAATCAAGAAAGAGCATCAAGTGTTGATGGTCAACAAGTCACCAGTTTCAAGAAGGGCAAGGGTAAGAAGAACTTCAAGAAAGATGGCAAAGTCGTTGCCGCGCCCGGTAAGCCAGATACCGGGAAGAAGAAAAAGAATGGACTTTAGCCTGAGACTGAGTGCTTCTACTACAAGGGAAAAGGTCACTCGAAGCAGAACTGCCCCAAGTACTTAGCGGACAAGAAGGCCGGCAACGTTAAAGGTATATATGATATACATGTCATTGATGTGTACCTTACTAGCACTCGTAGTAGCTCCTGGGTATTTGATACCGATGATGTTGCTCACATTTGCAACTCAAAGCAGGAACTGCGGAATAAGCGGAGACTGGCCAAGGACGAGGTGACGATGCGCGCCGGTAATGGCTCCAAGGTCAATGTGATCGCCGTGGGCACGCTACCTCTACATCTACCGTCGGGATTAGTTTTAAACCTTAATAATTGTTATTTAGTACCAACTTTGAGCATGAATATTGTATCAGGGTCTTGCTTAATGCGAGACGGCTACTCATTTAAGTCAGAGAATAATGGTTGTTCTATTTATATGAGTGATATGTTTTATGGTCATGCTCCGCTGGTGAATGGTTTATTCTTGATGAATCTCGATCGTGATGTTACACATATTCATAGTGTGAGTACCAAAAGATGTAAGGTTGATAATGATAGTCCCACATACTTGTGGCACTGCCGCCTTGGTCATATCGGTGTTAAGCGCATGAAGAAGCTCCATACTGATGGACTACTGGAGTCTCTTGACTTTAATCATTTGACACATGAAAACCGTG
The DNA here is from genome assembly GCF_904849725.1 of Hordeum vulgare subsp. vulgare. NCBI lineage: Eukaryota > Viridiplantae > Streptophyta > Magnoliopsida > Poales > Poaceae > Hordeum > Hordeum vulgare. Next base: position 38,062 of record NW_025422515.1, read on the forward strand.
CCTCATGGGCAAGATGAATAAGACTCCATTCTCAGGAATAATGGAGAGAGCAACCGACTTATTGTAAATAATACGTACTGATGTGTGTGGTCCAATGAACATTGAAGCTCGCAGTGGCTATCGTTATGTTCTCACTCTCACCGATGAATAGGTATGGGTATATCCACTTGATGAAGCACAAATCTGAGACGTTTGAAAGGTTCAAGTAATTTTAGAGTGAGGTTGAAAATCAACGTGACAGAAAAATAAAGTGTCTACGAGCTGACCGTGGAGGAGAATATTTGAGTCACGAGTTTGGCACACACCTAAGGAAGTGTGGAATTGTTTCACAACTGATGTCGCCTGGCACACCACAACGTAACGGAGTGTCTGAACGTCGTAATCGCACTTTATTGGATATGGTACGATCTATGATGTCTCTTACCGACTTACCGCTATCATTTTGGGGATACGCATTGGAAACTGCAACATTCACTTTAAATAGGGCACCGTCTAAATCCGTTGAGACGACACCGTATGAACTATGGTTTGGCAAGGAACCTAAGTTGTCGTTTCTAAAAGTTTGGGGCTACGATGCTTATGTGAAGAAACTTCAACCAGAAAAGCTCGAACCCAAAGCGGAAAAATGTGTATTCATAGGATACCCTAAGGAAACTATTGGGTATACCTTCTATCTTAGATCCGAAGGTAAAACCTTTGTTGACAAGAACGGATCCTTTCTAGAGAAAGAGTTTCTCTCGAAAGAAGTAAGTGGGAAGAAAGTAGAACTTGATGAGGTAATTACACCCCCTCTCGAACCGAAGAGTAGCGCAGCGCGGGAAATTATTCCTGTGGCGCCTACGCCAACTGGAGAGGAAGTTAATGATGACGATCATGAAGCTTCGGATCAAGTTTATTCCTGTGGCGCCTACGCCAACTGGAGAGGAAGTTAATGATGACGATCATGAAGCTTCGGATCAAGTTGCTACTGAACCACGAAGGTCCACAAGGGTATGATCCGCACCAGAGTGGTACGGCCACCCTGTGATGGAAATCATGTTGTTAGACAACGGTGAACCTTCGAACTATGAAGAAGCAATTGCGTGTCCGGATTCCAACAAATGGCTTGAGGCTATGAAATCCGAGATAGGATCCATGTATGAGAACAAAGTATGGGCTTTGGTCGACTTGCCCGATGATCGGCGAGCCATAGAAAATAAATGGATCTTCAAGAAAAAGACTAACGCAAACGGTAATGTGATCGTTTACAAAGCTCGACTTGTCGCAAAGGGTTTTCGACAAATTCAAGGAGTTGACTACGATGAGACTTTCTCTCCTGTAGCGAAGCTAAAGTCAGTCCGAATCATGTTAGCAATTGCCGATTTTCATGATTATGAAATTTGGAAAATGGATGTCAAAACAGTGTTCCTTAACGGGTATCTTAAGGAAGAGTTGTATATGATGCAACAAGAAGGTTTTGTCAATCCTAAGAGTGCTAACAAGGTAAGCAAGCTCCAGCGCTCCATCTATGGGATGGTGCAAGCATCTCGGAGTTGGAACATTCGCTTTAATGAGGTGATTAAAGCGTTTGGGTTCTGCTACAGCGCCAGGAATCCTGCTGCTACGGCTACGCCTTTAGGGACTTCCTTGGCAAATATGCAAAGGATTTCCCCGCGGCCTTGGAGCCTTGCGTTGGTGTTCCCTTGAAGAGGAAAGGGTGATGTAGCACAGCGGCGGTAAGTATTTCCCTCAGTTTTGAGAACCAAGGTATCAAACCAGTGGAAGATTTCGTCAAGTCACAAGTACCTGCACAAACACAAAGAGCTTGCACCCAACGCTATGAAGGGGATGTCAATCCCTTATAGATTGTTTGCATAGTGAGAACTGAAAGCAAAGAGTAAACGAAGCAAAGTAAAAGTGAAAGTGGAAACAATAGTTGTGAATAGACCCGGGGGCCGTAGTGTTCACTAGTGGCTTCTCTCATGAAAGCAAGTAGACGGTGGGTGAACGAAAAGGCTTTGCTTTGGCTATAAGCACGTGGAGAGTTTGCAATGGATTGCATCAAGGAAATGCATTAAAACAAGGAGCAACTATCATAATTGAATTCCTTGAAATCCAAAGTGTGAGTTTCATTACTACCCAAAATTTTGATTTCTTCTACTCCACTCTCCACACCTTTATCGTCAAGATAGGTGGGCTCCGAATCATTGGGGCATTTTTCAACCAAAGTAGATTCATATACAACCCCTTCATCAATAGGTTTGACACGTGAAAACAAAGATTCAAGAGGAGTCACACCAAGCACTTTAAGATCCTCGTGATTTGCATCACTAGAACGCACCCTTTTAAACCATTCATGCCTAGCACGAATTTGGGCAGTTCTTTCTTTGCTCTCATTCATGGAGACACGCATAGCTTTTAAAGTTTCGTCCAAGTTGACCATGGGAGGAGCACATCTAACTTTCAAAGCATCAATATCACAAGACATCCTATCAACGCTCTTAGCCAAATCGTCAATTTTGAGTAGTTTTTCCTCTATGGACGCGTTGAAAATCTTTTGAGAGTTGATGAAGTCTTTGATATTACTCTCTAAATCAGAGGGTAATTTGTTATGATTTCCATAAGTGTTGTTGTAGGAATTGCCATAATTGTTAGAGGAGTTACTAGGAAAAGGCCTAGGAACATAGTTTCCTCTAAAAGCATTGTTGTTGCCAAAATTGTTCCTACCAACAAAATTAACGTCCAAACTAGCGTTGCTACTCTCAATCAAGGAAGATAGTGGCATGTCATTAGGATCTAAAGGAGCATTTCTACTAGCAACCAAATTCATCAACTCGTCCATCTTAGCACTAAGCTAGTTAATTTCTTCTATAGCGTGTACCTTTTTGCTAGCATGTGATCTTTCAGTGTGCCACTGATAGTAGTTGGTCATGATATTGTCTAGGGGTTTTGTAGCGTCTCCTAACATGATTTCCATGAACGTTCCACCTGAGGTGGAGTCCAAGCTATTGCAAGAAGCAAAATTCAAACCAGCGTAAAAGATTTGTATAATCATCCACAAACTCAAGCCATGAGCGGGATAATTTATAATCATTAACTTCATCATCTCCCAAGATTGTGCAACGTGTTCATGATCAAGTTGCTTGAAATTCATGATATCGTTACGTAGGGAGATAATCTTAGCCGGCGGAAAATACTTGGATATGTAAGCATCTTTGCACTTATCCCAAGAATCGATACTATTTTTAGGCAAAGAAGAAAACCAAGTTTTTGCGCGATCTCGCAACGAGAAAGGAAAAAGCTTCAACTTAATCACGTCATTATCCACATCTCTTTTCTTTTGCATATCGCAAAGCTCAATGAAGGTATTGAGATGGGATGCGGCATCTTCACTAGGAAGGCCAGAGAATTGCTCTTTCCTAACAAGATTCAGCAAAGCTGCGTTGATTTCATACGATTCCGCACTAGTGGCAGGAGCAATCGGAGTACTAATAAAATCAATATTATTGGTACTCGAGAAGTCGCAAAGTTTGGTGTTTTCAGCCATGATGACTTCAACAAACAAACAAGCACACAAGCAAGCAAGAAAACCAGTGAAGGAAAACGGCAAAGGGCAAAAGAAAGCGGCAAAAAGGCAAAAGAAAGCGGCAAAGGAAAATGGCAAAATGGCAAATGAAAACGGCAAAGGAGAAAGGCAAATGAAAACGGCAAACATGAAGTGGGGGAGAGGAAAACGAGAGGCAACTGGCAAAAAAAGGGTAAATGCAAGAGATGAGTTTGTGACACCTACTTGGATAAATGACTTGATCTCTCCTCATTGCGCCAGAAATCAGCACGTTGAAGAGAGACTATTCTTGACTTGATCCTCGCGGCAACGGCGCCAGAAATCCTTCTGCTACTGCGACAACAGACCTTCCCTGGTACGGCGCCAGGAATCGTGCTGCTACGGCTACGCCTTTAGGGACTTCCTTGGAAAATATGCAAAGGATTTCCCCGCGGCCTTGGAGCCTTGCGTTGGTGTTCCCTTGAAGAGGAAAGGGTGATGTAGCACAACGGCGGTAAGCATTTCCTTCAGTTTTGAGAACCAAGGTATCGAACCAGTGGAAGATCTCGTCAAGTCACAAGTACCTGCACAAACACAAAGAGCTTGCACCCAACGCTATGAAGGGGTTGTCAATCCCTTATAGATTGTTTGCAAAGTGGGAACTGAAAGCAAAGAGTAAACGAAGCAAAGTAAAAGTGAAAGTGGAAACGATATTTGTGAATAGACCCATGGGCCGTAGTGTTCACTAGTGGCTTCTCTCATGAAAGCAAGTAGACGGTGGGTGAACGAATTACTGTCGAGCAATTGATAGAACCGCGCAAAGTCGTGACGTTATCTAAGGCAATGATTATATCTATAGGCATCACGTCCAAAACAAGTAGACCGATACTTTCTGCATCTACTACTATTACTCCACACGTCGACCGCTATCCAGCATCCATCTAGTGTATTAAGTCCAAAAGAACAGAGTAACGCCTTAAGCAAGATGACATGATGTAGATGGACAATCTCATATCTACGATAAAAGCCCATCTTGTTACCCTTGATGGCAACAACACGATGCGTGCCTTGCTGCCCCTTCTGTCACTGGGAAAGGTCACCACACGGTATGAACCCAAAACCAAGCACTTCTCCCATTGCAAGAATCATAGATCTAGTTGGCCAAACAAAACCCAAGACTCGGAGAGACTTACAAGGATATCAAATCATGCATATAAGAAATCAGCAAAGACTCAAATATAATTCATAGATAATCTGATCACAAATCCACAATTCATCGGGTCTCGACAAACACACCGCCAAAGAGGATTACATCGGATAGATCTCCATGAAGATCATGGAGAACTTTGTATTGAAGATCCAAGAGAGAAGAAGGCATCTACTACTAACTACGGACCCGTAGGTCTGAAGTGGACTACTCACGAGTCATTGGAGAGGCGATGATGTTGATGTAGAAGCCCTCCAACTCCAAAGTCCCCTCCGGCAGGGCACCGGGAAGGGTCTCCAGATGAGATCTCGCGGAAACGGAAGCTTGCGGCGGCGGAAAAGTGTTTCCGTGGATGCCCTGATTTTTTCTGGATTTTTAGGGAATTTATAGGCCAAAGACCTAGGGCAGGGGAGCGCCAGGGGGGCCACAAGCTTGGTTGTCGCGGCCTCCCCGTGGCCGCGGAAACAGGGCTTGTGGGCCCCCTGTGGGACCACTGCCTTGGCCCTCAAGTCTCCCGATCTTCTTCCGTTCTGGAAATATTTATTTCAGGGATTTTATTCCGTTTGGACTCCGTTCCAAAATCAGATCTGAAAAGAGTCAAAAACACAGAAAAAATAGGAACTGGCACTTGGCACTGAATTAATAAATTAGTCCCAAAAAAGATATAAAAGGTAAACAAAACATCCAAAGTTGACAAGATAACAGCGTGAAACCATCAAAAGTTATAGATACGTTTGAGACGTATCAGGTTCATACAGGTTTATGGAGAAGCCTGACTGTACAAGAAAGTGAGTGGGAGCTGTGTAGCTTTCCTCATACTATATGTGGATGACATATTATTGATGGGGAATAATATAGAGTTATTGGAGAGCATAAAGGCCTACTTGAACAAAAGTTTTTCAATGAAGGACCTTGGAGAAGCTGCATACATATTAGGCATCAAGATCTATAAAGATAGATCGAGACGCCTCATAGGTCTTTCGCAAAGTACATAACTTGACAAGATATTGAAGAAGTTCAATATGGAAAACTCAAAGAAGGGGTTCTTGCGAGTTTTGCAAGGTATGATATTGAGTAAGACTCAGTCACCGACCACGGCAGCAGATAGAGAGAAGATGAGTACTGTCCCCTACGCTTCAGCCGTAGGCTCTCTAATGTATGCCATGTTGTGTACCAGACCTGATATAAACCTTTCCATAAGTTTGGTAGGGAGGTACCAAAGTAATCCCGGTATGGAACACTAGACAGCGGTCAAGAATATCCTTAAGTACCTGAAGAGGACTAAGGAGATGTTTCTCGTTTATGGAGGTGACGAAGAGCTCGTCATAAAGGGTTACGCCGATGCTAGCTTCAATACAGATCTGGATGACTCTAAGTCACAGACCGGATACGTGTATATTTTGAATGGCGGGGCAGTGAGCTGGTGCAGCAGCAAGCAAGACGTCGTGGCAGCATCTACATGTGAAGCGGAGTACATAGCTGCTTGAGAAGCGGCTCATGAAGGGATTCGGATGAAGGAGATCATCACCGACCTTAGAGTGGTACCAAGCGCGTCGGGTCCGATGACACTCTTCTGTGATAACACTGGAGCCATTGCCATAGCCAAGGAGCCCAGATTTCACTGGAAGACCAAGCACATCCAACGCTGCTACAACTCCATCCAGGACCAGGTCCAGAGAGGAGTAATAGATATTTGTAAAGTGCACACGGATCTGAATATTGCAGACCCGTTGACTAAACCTCTTCCTCGAGCAAAACATGATCAACACCACAATTCTATGGGTGTTCGATACATCACAATGTAACTAGATTATTGACTCTAGTGCAAGTGGGAGACTGTTGGAAATATGCCCTAGAGGCAATAATTAAATGGTTATTATCATATTTCCTTGTTCATGATAATCGTCTATTGTTCATGCTATAATTGTATTAATAGGAAACAGTAATACATGTGTGAATAAATAGATCGCAATGTGTCACTAGCAAGCCTCTAGTTAGCTAGCTCGTTGATCAATAGATGATCATGGTTTCCTAATCATGGACATTTGATGTCACTCATAACGGGATCACATCATTGGGATAATTATGTGATGGACAAGACCCAATCCTAAGCATAGCACTAGATCGTGTTGTTCGTGTGCTAAAGCTTTTCTAATGTCAAGTGTCTTTTCCTTCGACCGTGAGATTGTGCAACTCCCGAATATCGTAGGAGTGCTTTGGGTGTATCAAACATCACAACGTCACTGGGTGATTATAAAGATGCACTACAGGTACCTCCGAAAGTGTCTGTTGGGTTGGTACAAATCGAGATCGGGATTTGTCACTCTGTGTGACGGAGAGGTATCTCTGGGCCCACTCGGTAGAACATCATCATCATGAGCTCAGTGTGACTAAGGAGTTATTCACGGGATGATCCGCTGCAAAACGAGTAAAGGGACTTACCAGTAACGAGATTGAACAAGGTATGGGTATACCGACGATCGAATCTGGGGCAAGTTCTATACCGACAAACAAAGGGAATTGTATACGGGATTGATTGAATCCTTGACATTGTGGTTCATCCGATGAGATCATCGTGGAACATGTGGGAGCCACCATGGGTATCCAGATCCCGCTGATGGTTATTGGCCGGAGAGTGTCTCGGTCATGTGTGCATGCCTCCCGAACCCGTAGGGTCTACACACTTAAGGTTCGATGACGCTAGGGTTATAGGGAATTGTTGTACGAGGTTACCGAAGGTTGTTCGGAGTCCCGGGTGAGATCCCAGGCGTCATGAGGAGCTCCGAAATGGTTCGGAGATAAAGATTGATATATAGGATGGATGGGTTTGGACGCCGGAGATAAAGATTGATATATAGGATGGATGGGTTTGGATCCCGGACAAACAAAGTGGCGGGACCACCGGAAGGGTTCCGGAGGCCCACCGGGAGGGGCCACAAGCCCCGGAAGCCTACATGGGCCAAGTGTGGGAGGGAACCAGCCCCTGGGTGGGCTGGTGCACCCACACAGCCAGCCCATGGCACACCAGAGAGGAAGGGGGGAACCCTAGGCGCTGATGGGCCTAAGGCCCACCAGGGGTGCGCCACCACCTCTCCTGCCCTCGCCGCCGCCCCCCTCTCCCATCTAGGCTGCCGCCACCCCTAGGGTGGGAACCCTAGAGGTGGTGCACCCCTCCCTTCTCCTCCTATAAATAGAGAGGGGTTTGGGGCTGTTGGAGGTACAAGTTGATCTCTCCCTCGGCGCAGCCCTGTCCCTCTTCTTCCTCCTCTCCCACGGTGCTTGGCGAAGCATTGCCGGGAGACCAATCTCTCCATCGACACCACGTCGTCGTGTTGTGATACGTCTCCAACGTATCTATATTTTTTGTGGTTTCATGCTATTATGTTATCAACTTTGGATGTTTTATATGCATGAATATGCTATTTTATATCATTTTCGGGACTAACCTATTAACTCAGTGCCTAGTGCCAGTTTTTGTTTTTTCCGTGTTTTTGACCTTTTTCAGAAAAGAATATTAAACGGAGTCCAAACGGAATAAAACCTGCGGGATGATTTTTTTTCATAACAGAAGATACGCAAAGGACTTGAGAACCAAGGCATGAGGCCTCGTGGGAGGTCATGAGCCCCCTAGGCGCGCCCTGGGGGGGCGCGCCTGGCAGGCTCATGGGCCCCACATGCCTCCTTTGACCTACCTCTTTCGCCTATAAATTCTCTAAAATCCTGAAACCAAAGAAGAGAGCCACGAAAACACTTTTTCTGCCGCCGCAAGCTTCTGTCTCCGCGAGATCCCATCTGGGGACCGTTCTGGTGCCTTGTCGGAGGGGGATTCAGACACGGAGGGTGTCGTGGTTTTGTCACGGCAGATGTCCTAGTGAAAGGACTTAATGATGGAGCCATCGCACCTTGGTGGCGAGTCAAAGGGGTTGAGCGGGAGCGGGACTCAGATTTACCCAGGTTCGGCCCCTCGTGAGGAGGTAAAAGCCTACGTCCTGCTTTGTGTTGTATTAATGATATTTCGATTACAAGGAGGGCGTAACTCGCCTGACCTAGCTCTCGATGATTTCTAACCTGTCTCTCCTCTCCAGGGACTCGCCTTTATATACAGGTCGAGACCCTAGGGTTTACAAGAGTCCATGCCTTACAAACCATGATTCTTTTTATCTCTAAGTTGTTGTGCTTTCCAAGACTGGAAACCTCCTCGACGACCTATCCTCTATGTAGATTTGGAACCGCCATCCGGCTCCTGGGCCTTCTGGCCAAAGCCTGCTTTGCCAAAGGATGAGTCGCCCACTTAGTGACCCGGCCCAACTAGGGCGGGTCACACCGTAGGCAATATCCCCAACATTAGGCCCCAGATTGACTTGAACATGTTCACGCCAATAAACTTTTATCCAGTTTAGGAGCGACTCATTCCACTCCTTTCATGCACCTTATGCTTAAGCCGCCATTCCTCATGAAAACACCTAAGCTGCCGAACCGTTTCCGATGACATCACCTTATCCCTTTAATTTCGGAAAACGATGACGCAATCTCCAACAGATCCCGCGGCACAAATATCTCGAAAATCTTGGCGCCATAATTGCAAATCTTTAACTTGTCCTTTCGGTTCCCGCGTGAAGCGCCTCGATTCTAGCACCTGACCCATTAAATAAGCTCGAGAAGGGGAGTGAAAGGAATCTCCACCTACCCATTTCGTCTGTCCCTTCTTCCTCGCGACCACGCGAAGAACTCCGCCGCCGCCCGAGGAGCACCATCGCCGCCCGGAGAACTCCGCCACTGGCCATCGCGTCCGACGCATCTCCGAACCAAACGAGGACACCATCCTCGCCGTGGGTCCCCAACAGCTGCTTCCGGAAGCCATCAACAGGTTAGCCCTTCGCCATTATAAACAGATCTCAACTCCTCGGTGTTCGTCATTTGCTGCTTCTTAAAACTCCTCGAACGCCTCTTTTTGCATGCCAATTGATTCATAGCGGTAACAAGCATGGTAGTACCGGCCGTATCCCCAATCAATCAACTCCAGTTTAAAGAACCAAGAAGGTTTCGGTCTAATCACCCTTGCCGTAGTTACTTTTAGCCATGGCCTATTTCACCTTATCCATGCCTTCTTTCCGCTCATTTTAGCTTTGTTCGTAGATCTATATCTCTCTGCTTGCCGCGTAGAAACTTGTTTGTAGATCTACACTTCACCACTTGTCGTGTAGAAATTTATTGGTAGATCCGCACTTCACTGCTTGCCATTGAATGCCCTGGGGTACCTCCTTTGGGTAACAAGAAATTCCTGAATCACCCTCGTGCCCAAACCTGGTCCCTTATTGGCGAGTTAAATAGATTCTCTCAGCCACTCGACAAGTGTTTGGCGGGTTAACTTACCCATGACCTTTTCCTCTGTAGCTATGGCTCCCGACTAAAATTGACGACACCTTCCTCGAGGATTGCGTAAAGACACGGAACCTTGACCCGAAGGAAGTCATTGGATGGCGATCTGGACTAGGCGATGAAATTCCCAACCCGGCCGAAGGGGAAATAGTTGTTTTTGCTGAACACCTCGAACGAGGGTTTAAGCCGCCAGGGTCAAAGTTCCTCACAGATGCTATGTCTTTCATGAACGTCCGCCTCCAAGACCTGGTTCCCAACTCGATCAGCAACATGTGCCAATTCCACGTATTCTGTGAGGCTTACCTACGAATGGAACTGTCGGTCACTTTGTTTTGGTATTTCTTCCACCTGAATCGCCAGACCGAGTTCTCCAATGACCCTAGCTTAGAACTTGGAGGGGTTAACATTCAACGATGCAGGGATAGTCCATTCCCATCACTCGCCATGCACAGCCACCCCAAAGGCTGGGGCGAGTCTTGGTTTATTGCCAGGACACCTCTCCTTCGGGTGAAAACAAACTCCTAGGCTACAGGAAGGAGCGTCTGCCCACAAACTTCAAACTTCCTGACAAGCTCACCGAGGAAGATGAATCAGATTTCATTCCAGTGTTATCCGAGTTACGATCCTTAACAAGCAATGGTCTTATTGGAGTTGATCTAATCCGCTGCTGGGTGGAATGGCGCATCCTTCCCTTGAGTCGCTCAGATGGCTTGATGTGCGAGTTTGATGGTACTTTGAACCATCCCCAATGCTACTTCCACACAACACTCACGGAGGAAGACATTGTGAGCATCATCAAGAAGAAACCGACGAGCCTTTGGCCAAGTGTAGCCAAATAGGGCTTAGGCCATTTTGCAAGATTAACCCGGCTCCTAAGGTAAATAATTTGACCCGCCCTTAGTTCACTCTTTCCAATTTACTCGGATTCTGACTTGCATAATGACAATTCCACCTCAGAAAGGCGACCAATTCTGGTCACGAAGGCCGAAAAAGATTGCCCTGAAGCAAACCAAACCTCCTCCAAAAAAGAAGTCCAAGGGTAAAAACAAAACCGTTGTCGCCGAATCGTCTGATGTGGACGAATCCCAAGTCGGTGAAGCGTCTTCAGAGGTAAAATTTTATCCTTTTTGTCTTGACGCCCTTTTGCTATAATTTGTGCTTATATCTCTGCATTTCCATGTATAGAATGATGATAACGAAAGCCAGGATGACGTCGTAGAGGTAATTTCCATTTCTTTCGACTCAACTTCTCCTTCGCCTAAGCCGGCCAGGCGAGTTTGTGGGAAAGTTCCCATGTCTCACCCGAATGCTTGTCTGGACCCTAATTTCCTCTTGAAGAAGGCGCAACACACTTCCTTTCGGAAAATTCGAAGCCACACAGGGGATTTGATGTCCGGGTTACCAGCAAAAACCCCTACCAAGAAACGGCAAAATGAGGTACCCTCTATCAATTTCTACCTTCGTTTTCTTTTGGATCACACTTGTAACTCGCTCACATTTTGAGATATTACTTTTGCAGACTTCTCCCCCTTCATCGGGCGACTCAGTGATGTCGGCCCTTCCGCCAATGATTCGTGTACAAGGGTAAGTCCTTATAATACATATGTCTTTCCTGATGATAATGATGATTGCTTTAAACATGACCCTCTTTTTCTTAGAGCCCAAGCGAAGAAGAGGAAAACCGGCAGTTCAACTTCCACTCCTTCTGCTCCAGAGCTTAAAGAAAACCCAGCACCGGCTCGTGCTGACCCGACACAAGATAAACCTGATGACCGAATTGACCTTCCAAGTTCTCCCAAGGAAGGCATGGAAGCACCGAACCCGCCAAGTCCGTTGAAGGTGGCTGAAGATCCTGATGTTGTGGTCATTACTGGTACTGGCTTCTCTAAGCCGGCTTCGACAATCTTATCGAAGCATGTATCAACATCGTCCCATCCTTCCACCAGACATGAGATTTCCAAGGCCAAACTTCCTCAATATGAAAAACTTGAGTTTGATGAACTCTGCTCCGGCTTCGCAAGTCGCCTGGAAACAAGTTATGAAATGGAGAAAAACGTGCTCCATATGATGAAGAATAAACATGAGGTACGCCTTAATGCATACCCTCCTCATTAGCCCCCAAGGGCCGGGTCATCTTTTGAAAGATGAGTCGGGTCTTGATGTAGAAAAAACCTTCAACCTGTAACCCCCAAGGGACGGGTCATCTTTTGAAAGATGAGCCGGGTCTTGATGTAGAAAAAACCTTCGACCTGTAACCCCCAAGGGCCGGGTCATCGTTTGAAAGATGAGCCGGGTCTTGATGTAGAAAAAACCTTTGACCTGTAACCCCCAAGGGTCGGGTCATCGTTTGAAAGATGAGCCAGGTCTTGATGTAGAAAAAATCTTCGACCTATAACCCCCAAGGGTCGGGTCATCTTTTGAAAGATGAGTCGGGTCTTGATGTAGAAAAAACCTTCAACCTGTAACCCCCAAGGGTGGGGTCATCTTTTGAAAGATGAGTCGGGTCTTGATGTAGAAAAAATCTTCGACCTGTAACCCCCAAGGGCCGGGTCATCTTATTGAAAGATGAGTCGGGTCTTGCTTGTGGTATAATTTTGTATGTTTAAAAAATTATACATTAGCCCCCAAGTGTCAGGGATGTTGCTTGCAACAATTCTGAGACTTGTCCCTCCAAAATATGTTGACAGGAATTCTGGCCCAAGCCGAGTCGACGTTGGGCGACTTAAAGAAAAGTTTAGCCGACCAGCAAGACGCGCGGGCTCAAGCAGAAGAAAAATACCAGGCGATCTTAGCTGATATGGAAAAGCTAAAAGCCATCAACAGGAAGTCTCAAGCTGATCAAGCCACAGCGCTAAAGCGAGCTGAAATGGCTGAAACAAAACTGGGAGCCGTGCAACAAGAGCTGGCCGGTTTAAAGAAACATATTTCCAGCATGACACATGCCATCTTTGGTAAGAAGGAATCCCTGGTTTTGTATCTCTAAAAGAAAAGATTAGTGTGAAAAAACAAAGTACTAACCATCATTGTCTTTCTCACGTAGGCCCGAGAGCCGCCAACCTTCAGGACGACTGCATCTTGAAGTTAAAGGCGATTTACACACTGACTGAGCAGCTGTATACTCGGAGCATGCTGACCATGAAGGCAGTGATGGGTACCAAGGAACCAATCACATCAATCAAAAAGATGCTTGGCTGCCTATCCACCCTTCCGCCTGAGATAGGTGAGCTAACCCGATCAGCCGCCCGGAAGGGGGCGCTGACTACCTTGAGTCGGTGTTTGGCGTATGCTCCAGAACTGAAGTCCGAAGAGGTAGCAGCAGGCTTTCCACAACTCAAGGATGACGGGTCAGAGTTTACTCAAGATGATTATCAGCGCGTCGTCAAGGATCACGCTCGGCGGCGACTCAGCTAGCAGCAAGCTTGGATTTATCAAAGTACCAAGCCGCTTATGATGACAAGAACAAGAAAGTAAACCCACCAGCATTTGTGACAACCAGCTTAACTCCTCATCGGCCCAAGAACCCTTTTGATTTGAGTCGGATCTCTCGTCATTTTTGAATGATGAAGACGAATTTTCCGCTCTATCCAAGTGTAATTGGGTACTGGGCGATTTACAACTTGAAGTCGGCCAAAGCTCGAGGCAAGTTGACCCGGAGGCACCAGCAGAATAGACCTTATTGATTTGGCCATCTGAGCCACGTAATAGGTCATTGTAGAAAACAATCCTTTGCTCATGTCTGTTGTGGAACTCTTCTGTGACCCTTGAAAAACCTTGTGCCGCCGTTGGGGTGCCATGATGCTTGACCCGCCATGTCAGTAAAGATTCGATCACCAACCTGTTTGGCTAGCAAAAGCATATGTCAAACCATCTCAATGAGTAATGGACGATGATAAATAATAACCGACTCAAGGTGTCTTGGCGAATTGTATGAAGAAACCCGGCTCAACGAGACCCGACGAGTCTTATAAATCTGTGAAACCTTGTGGTAGTGCCAGGAAGGTGATAGTAAGAATTTCGTCGGCTTCTTCATCAACACCATTGCCTCTCCAATGATGCGTGAGTAGTTCCCCATAGACCTTCGGGTCCATAGCTAGTAGCTAGATGACTTCTTCTCTCTCTTGGATCTTCAATACAAAGTTCTCCATGATCTTAATGGAGATTTATGTGATGTAACTTTCTTGTGCGGTGTGTTTGTCGAGATCCGATGAATTGTGGATTTATGATCAGATTATCTATGAATATTATTTGAGTTTCCTCTGATTTCTTATATGCATGATTTCATATCCTTGTAATTCTCTTCGAGTTATGGGTTTCGTTTGGCCAACTTGATTTATAATTCTTGCAATGGGAGAAGTGCTTGGTTTTGGGTTCATACCGTGCGGTGTCCTCACCTAGTGACAGAAGGGGTAACGAGATACGCATCGTCTTGTTGCCATCAAGGGTAAAAAGATGGGGTTTATATCATATTGCATGAATTTATCCCTCTACATCATGTCATCTTGCTTAAGGCGTTACTCTGTTTGTTATGAACTCAATACACTAGATGCATGCTGGATAGCGGTCGATGTGTGGAGTAATAGTAGTAGATGCAGAAAGTATCGGTCTACTTGTCTCGGACGTGATGCCTATATGTATGACTTTGCGTGATTTTATCAATTGCTGACAGTAATTCATTCACCCACCATAATACTTGCTATCATGAGAGAAGCCTCTAGTGAACACTATGACCCCCGGGTCTATTTCATACATCATATATTCAGATCTACAAAAATACCAAAAATACTTTGCTGCACTTTTATTTCTTCTTTACCTTTTACCACCTTCAGATCTCACCTTGCAAATAATCGTGAAGGGATTAACAACCCCTTTTCGCGTTGGGTGCAAGTTTGTTTGCTTTTGCGCAGGTTCATTGGTGCCTCATCTTGATACTCCTACTGGATTGATACCTTGGTTCTCAAACTGAGGGAAATACTTATCGCTACTTTGATGCGTCAACCTTTCCTCTTCAAGGGAAAAACCAACGCAAGCTCAAGAAGTAGCAAGAAGAATTTCTGGAGCCGTTGCCGGGGAGTATTCAAGTGAAGCATATCTACCAAGTACCTATCGCAAACTCATCTCTTGCATTTACATTATTTGCCTTTTTCCTCTCGTTTTCCTCTCCCCCACTTCTAAAACAAAATTTACAAAAAGATTTTCCTTTTTTTCGCTCTTCTTCTGTTCGCCTTTTTGTTGCTATGTTTGCTTGTGTTTCCATGTGCCTTCTATTTGCTTGCATCTTCACTTGCTAAAAATCTATTGGTATGGATCCTCATCCACTTGCTAATCTTTTCAAGAGATCCAATTATGTCGAACCAATTGCTACTGAGTTTTGTGCACTAGATTATCTTTATGAAGTTTTGCTTGAGATGCGTGAATCTCAAAATTGTGATGAAGAAATTTATGAAGCGATTCACGAGGGCTCCTTGAATTAAAAGCATGATTGCAATTGTTTCACTATGAATTCTGTTAATGTCAATCATGCTAAAAATATGCAAAACCCTAAGCTTGGGATGCTAGTTTTGCTATGTCCACTACTTGTTGCAATGATCATGATTGGGGTGATGATTTTTCTTATGATCTTGAAAATTTGTTTAAGCCTCATGATGAATATGATATTGATAATAATGTTTGCAATAAGATTGAAAGTGGGTTTGGAGAAGTCATGAATTTAGTTAAAGATAATCCCACTATTTTTTATGAGCGTCAACTTTGCATGCATGTGGATCATGAAAATAATATCCTATGTGATAGTTATATTGTTGAATTTGAATATGATCCCACATGTAATTATTATGAGAGAGGAAAATATGGTTGTAGAAATTTTCATATCACTAAATCACCTCTCGTTATGTTGAGATTGCTATTGTCTCTTTCTTCTTCCTTGCATATGGTAGCTATTGGTTGTCTTGATAATTTGTTTTCCTATAAAATTCCTATGCATAGGAAGCATGTTAGACTTAGATGTGATTTTCACATGCTTTATGATGCTCTCGTTGTGCTTCAATTCTTGTCTTTTGTGTGAGCATCATTGAATTATCAATGCCTAGCTAAAAGGCTTTAAAGAAAAGCGCTTGTTGGGAGGCAACCCAATGAATAAATTTATTTTTGCTTTTCACTTTATGTTTTGTTGAGTCCACACCATCATAATTCTGTTATTATTGTGTTTTTTATGATTTAATTAGTGTTTGTGCCAAGTAGAACCTTTATGATTAGTTTTGGTGATAGTTGTTTGATCATGCTGAAAAAGGACAGAAACTTTGTGCTCACGAAATTATTTTTAATTCCTATCCAGAAAGAGCTTTTGAGTTGATTATTTTTTCTGCTGATTGATATGCAAATTGCCCTAATTTTCATAATTTTTAAGAATTGTTGGGATACCAGAGGTATACGAAATATACAGATTGCTATAAACTAGTCTGTTTTTGACAAATTCTGTTTTTGTTGTGTTGATTCCTTATTTTGATGAAACTATGGTTAGTATCGGGGGTACTAGCCATGGAAAAGTGAGATACAGTAATATAACATCAATCTAAATGGAAATCAAGTTTACTACAGTACCTAAAGAGTTGGTAGTTTGTTTTCTTATGCTAATGATATCACGAGTTTCTGTTTAAGTTTTGTGTTGTGAAGTTTTCAAGTTTTGGGTGATGTTCTTATGGACAATGGAATAAAGAGTGGAAATAGATTAATCTTGGGGATGCCCATGTCATCCCAAGCCAAATTCAAGGACACCAAAAATCTTAAGCTTGGGGATGCCCCGGGAAGGCATCCCCTCTTTCGTCTTCAATCCATCGGTAACGTTACTTGGAGCTATATTTTTATTCACCACATGATATGTGTTTTGCTTGGAGCGTCCACTAGTAGAAAAAGGGCCTTTTCCCGGTTCGTAAGGGCCTTCTATCCCGGTTCCGGAACCGGGACAAAAAGGTCGTTACTAATGCCCTTGCCCTTTAGTCCCGGTTCTTACACGAACCGGGACAGATGGGCCTCCACGTGGCCAGTGCGACGAGCCCAGGCAGGAGGCCCTTTGGTCCCGGTTGGTGGCACCAACCGGGACCAATAGGCATCCACGCGTCAGCATTTCAGGTGCTGGGGTTTTGTTTTTTTGAAGGGGGGGGTAGGGGGTTTTGGGGGGTTAATTTAGGTGTTTCATATATTGTGTTAGCTAGCTAATTAATAGAGAGAAGTGTCCTCTCTTATCTCCGTGCTTGGTCGACGCTACGTACTATACGTATAGAGAGGACTAGACACGCTAGCTAGTAAGCAAATGAAGGAAACAGAAGATCGTCCTGAACATATGCATACAAAGAGAAGTGATATCGACCACCTCTCCTTCTCTGAGAGATTGGTCGAACAACAAGTTCTCGTATATCTATCCAACGCTACTAACTACATATATACAATATAATTATCTCTTACCATATAATCTCCTAATTAAAATCCAACTGATTAGGGTTCACATGGTATTCTCTGTCTTTAGCGGTCACGTGGTCAAGAAAGAATGCTGCCAATTCCTCTTGAATTCCTCGCATACGATCTGCTGGTAGGAGTTCATCCCGCATCTGAAATATCTAATTTGAAGAAGGGGGTTGATGACCCACAAGTATAGGGGATCTATCGTAGTCCTTTCGATAAGTAAGAGTGTTGAACCCAACGAGGAGCAGAAGGATCTCACAAGTGGTTTTCAGCAAGGTACAATCTGGAAGCACTGAAATTATCGGTAACAAGTAGTTGTGTGGTGAGATGATTCACAACAAGTAGCAAGTAACAAAAGTAACAACGGTGCAGCAAAGTGGCCCAATCCTTTTTGTAGCAAGGGACAAGCCTGGACAAACTCTTATAGGAGGAAAAACGCTCCTGAGGACACACGGGAATTTCTGTCATGCTAGTTTTCATCATGTTCATATGATTCGCGTTCATTACTTTGATAGTTTGATATGTGGGTGGGCCGGCGCTTGGGTACTGCCCTTACTTGGACAAGCATCCCACTTATGATTAACCACTCTCGCAAGCATCTGCAACTATGAAAGAAGAATTAAGACAAAGTCTAACCATAGCATTAAACTAGTGGATCCAAATCAGCCCCTTACGAAGCAACACATAAACTAGGGTTTAAGCTTCTGTCACTCCAGCAACCCATCACCTACTTACTACTTCCCAATGCCTTCCTCTAGGCTGAAATAATGGTGAAGTGTTATGTAGTCGTTGTTCACATAACACCACTAGAGGAAAAACAACATACAACACATCAAAATATCGAACGAATACCAAATTCACATGATTACTATTAGCATGACTTATCCCATGTCCTCAGGAACAAAAGTAACTACTCACAAAGCATAATCATATTCATGACCATAGAGGTAATGAGTAGCATCAAGGATCTGAACATAAACTCTTCCACCAAGTAATCCAACTAGCATCAACTACAAAGAGTAATTAACACTACTAGCAACCTTACAAGTACTAATCGGAGTCGCGAGACGGAGATTGGTTACAAGAGATGAACTAGGGTTTGGAGATGAGATGGTGCTGATGAAGATGTTGACGGTGACGAGTCCCCTCCGATGAGAGGAGTGTTGGTGATGACGATGGCCACGATTTCCCCT
The DNA here is from genome assembly GCF_904849725.1 of Hordeum vulgare subsp. vulgare. Lineage (NCBI taxonomy): Eukaryota > Viridiplantae > Streptophyta > Magnoliopsida > Poales > Poaceae > Hordeum > Hordeum vulgare. The sequence goes on from NW_025422515.1 coordinate 56,819, forward strand.
CCAGGAGGGAAGTTTCCCCGGCAGGATCGTCCTGCCGGAGCTCTAGATTGGTTTTGCTCAAGTTCCGCCTCATGGCGGCGGCGAATCCTCGAAAAAGCCTCCTCCTGATTTTTTTTCGGAACGAAACCCTTCATATAGCAGAAGAGGGGAGCCAGTGGTCCAACATGGAGCCCACAAGTCCCCTAGGCGCGGCCAGGGGGGTGGTCGCGCCTACCAGGCTTGTGGCCCCCTGGTTGCACTCCTCTGGCCCTTCTTCGACCCAGTATTTTTTATATATTCCTAAAAAAATCCACGTTGATTTTCACGGTTTTGGAGTTGCGCAGAATAGGCATCTCAAAGTTGCTCCTTTTTCAGGCCAAAATTCCAGCTGCCGGCATTCTCCCTCTTCATGTAAACCTTGCAAAATAAGAGAGAAAGGCATAAGTATTGTACTGTGAAGTGAAATAACAGCCCAAAAAGCAATAAATAACAACATGAAATCATGATGCAAAATGGACGTATCAGTGGTCAATACATATATATATGAATAAATGAAACTGAACACAAATGATGGTAATAAAATAAAATTGTGAATATTATTATTTACGCACTTCATATTGTTTGTCAGAGTAGCCCCGCTCAGAGGTCGTGTGGCGGATGGACTCGCAAATGTAGTATCCACGGTAATCATTCCCTAGTTCCCGCCACAACCACTTTACAAGAAATAGAGGTCAATCAAACTGATAGTTAGCAAGCATGCTAAATGGTATTGATGAAACTAGCGCTTGAATCACTAGGAGATGTGTGGAACATGCTACTATAGTACTTACTTTCGGGTGTCTAAATTGCAGCTTCTTCGGCAGTCCCGGAGTTTTTGAGGTGCATTTTTTCCAAACCCTGCCAGACAAAGAAAACAATTACTTGATATCAGGAAATGAACAAAGTTGCCGATATGGTGCGATAATGATCGATTTAACTTACTTCTGTAGAATTTCAGTCATGTCCGCATACTCCTTGGGATCTTTTCGTCTCGAGTCTAAGACGGTTACTAGTCCCTGCTCAAGCTTAATCTCTAGGAGAATATAGTGAAAGCTGCGCATGCATGCATAACACATCAATTACATTACTATAACCTTGACTAATAAGGGAAACCGAATATGCACAAGACAGTAACACTCACTAGAATTCGTAAGGGAAGAGTATTATAGCTTTGTTTTGATTCAATACAAACGATTGTAGCAAGTTGGCCTCGGTATCTTTGGCCTGAAATTCAACCATAAATGCATCTACCAGATTTGTGTTAATGAACCCAATATCACCGATTTGTCTTTTTTTCAATTGGACGATCTTCAATCTGCATATAATATAGTGAGGATAATTAAAAATACATGCAATGAAAGAACTGACCTATATATAGATACTTAATGACAGAAGTAGTACTTACAGGCAGTAACAAGTGATCATTAATTTATCAAGGGCCAGGAGATTGAAAAATGGGAAGAACTCCTCAAATGGAACATTCAAAAGTTCAATTCCAACGAGGTCATGCTCCTCTCTAACTCTCAGCGTCAAAATATTACTCCCCTCAGACTCTTTGCAGGTTTTCATGTACCAATCATGGAATCTTCGCATCATCGTTGTTAGAGATCTTTCATCTTTGACGAGAGGCTTCCCGTACACGTATTTGTGTTCGTCCACCTCCAAAAAATCAAAATGTGCATCGTCGAGCAGGTAATCTGCAGGATTGGTACCGGGAAACAAGATCCTCCGATGATTAGCAACGATATCGCTAGACACCTTGAGCGGGGGGAACGATTGGTTCGATTATTCGCTGAGTTGGGCTACTTTTTCCCAGCTCGTTGTTCTGCTAACCTTTGACCACTGACAGTACTTCCCGACCGCTCCACTTTGATAAATGACTTTGTAATAATGCGCTCATAGTTGCCTTTCACCGGAGACTTTGGTGGTTTCTTCAGGGCATCCAGAGTACGCTTCGCTTTTACCGAATCTATATTCTCCTCCGGAGGTGAATGTTTCTTTGCTTTCACCCCTTCAAAGAAGTTCTTCACTTCGGCTTGCACGATCTTCACGTTTTCCTCCTGGCTCCTCTCGTATGGTAACTTCTCTAGAGTCTTCAGAGAAGGACCGTATTTGTATTGCCCGCCTCTGGCTGTACTGCTAGACATCGGAGCAGATGGAGTGGCTGCGGCTATCTTTCCTTTCTTACGAGGCGGAGTAGAAGGACGAGGCGGAGAAGGAGGAGGTTGGCTGCTCGGGCGCACCGGCGCAGGCGGAGTGCCCCATGCGCCGGAGAAGGAGACTGAGTGCCCTGATCACTCGCTAGCGGAGGAGGAGGCGGAGTGCCCTAACTCGCCGGAGGAGGAGGAGGAAGCGGAGGCATCCAGTTCGGAAGGTTGATGAGCTCCTTCCGCCATAGGCATAAAGTCTTCAGAGAAGAACCCAGCCGAATCTCCCCTTCACCCGTAGGGTGGTCAAGCTCAAGGTCCTCAAATCTGTCCGTTATTTGATCCACCATCACCCTAGCATATCCTTGTGGAATCGGCCGGCCGTGGTAGGTTGTGCCAGGTTCAGTAGGTAAAACAGCTCCAACAGCCGCCTTGACTTTCAATGTCATCCACATCGCCATAAGGTGGCAATGTTGAGATTCCGTGATAGCATCCACGGGGTAGCTAGCAGGAGCCGTGAAGACAGGCTCCAGCTGCTGAGTATGCTTGGTGGAAGCCACCCTGCTTCTTCGCTGAGATGGCGGGGTAGCTTCAAGGGAAGCTTCGGCACATCGTTTTCTGCGATCTGCTTCTCGTTCCTCTAGCCCTTGAACCCTTTCGTGCAGCGCCTGCAGTTGGCTATGCTCCACTTTCTTCCTCCTCTCCTGGCATTTGTAACACCCTGCGTCCGGAAACCCAACCTTCCACGGAACGGAGCCTGGAGTGCCTCGTGTCCGTCCAGGGTGCTCATGATTCCCGAGGGCCATTGTGAGCTCGTCCTTCTCTCTGTCTGGAACGAACGTCCCTTGCTGCGCTTTCTCGATATACTCCTTAAGCCTCGTGACGGGTATTCATAGTTGCTCTTCCGTCCAAATGCACTTCCCTGATACATGGTCCAAGGTTCCGCCAACCCCGAAGAACCAAGTCCGAGAACGGTCTAGCCAGTTCAATGTCTCTGGTTCGACCCCATTAGCAATCAGGTCATTCTCAGCCTTGTCCCACAAAGGTCGGGCTTTGAAGTAGCCACCTGATCTCGTGCGATGGTGATGCTTGTTCTTCACAACATTTTTCTTGTTTGTCGTTGACATCTTCTTACTCTTTTCCGATGTCTTGTGGGCCACAAATGCGGGCCAGTGATTTTGATCTTCTAAAACCGGCTAGTGAATTCTGGTGTAATTTCTTTGTCGACAAACGTTTTCAGCTCATTCTTCCACCTGCTGAATAGTTCTGCCATCTTCTTAAGAGCATGAGACTTGATCAATTGCTCTATAACTGGCTGCTCCGGATCCTCCTCTGGTGGTAGGGTGAAATTTGCCTTAAGCATTGTCCAAAGATCTTGTTTCTGCATATCGGAGACATAAGATACCTCAGGGTCTTCCTTCTTAGGCTTTAACAATTGCTGGATACTGACCGGGATCTTGTCCCTAACAAGAACCCCGCACTGATTAGCAAATGCTTCCTTTGTCCGGTATTGTTCAATCGGCTTGCCATCGCGCGCGATTGCTGTGATCTCAAACCTTTCATCCGTGCGCAACTTTTTCTTCGGTCCTCGTCTCTTTACCGAAGTTGTGCTCGATCCGGAGGGCTAGAAAAAGAAGAAAGATGAGAGTTAATTAATATGTGTACATACGAAAACAATGAATGCATCAATTAGCTAGTCAGCACATGCTTAACTAATAGATATAGCTGGCCGGACTCGGTTCGGTCACCGGAGCCATCATAATCATAGCCTTCTTCTTGTACCGGCATTAATGGGTCACCGGAGCCATCATAATCATAGCCTTCTTCTTCACCCTGTCCTTCCAGACCATAGGTATCGTTGAGAAACGACAAGACAACATCACTTCCTTTTGCGATTATTTCCTCCGGATACAGAACATGAGCATCATTTCAAGAACAAACACCATTTTATCAGCTAATACAACCAAAGATTCAAAGACATTTTCATCCCAACCATAATGAATCACTAGGGGAGAGCTACTGCACATCATGGGGGCACCTGAGCGTGGGGGTGCACGGCACCGGCGAGGGGAGAGGATGGGGGCGCCTGAGCGCGGCGTGGGGAGAGGAGGGGTGCCAGAGTATAGCCCGACGGGAAGAGGCCGGAGCTAGAGGAGGAGAGGAAGGATTGGCGGCGTATCTCACCGTGGGAAGCAGAGGAGGGTCGGGCTGCTTGTCGGCGGGCAGATGGAGGAGGCGCAAGCGGCCGACGTAGGTGGCGGCAACGACGAGGATGGCTTCGGGGGCGGCAGCGACTCCGGCAGCGACTCCGGCAGCGTGGCAGCGTTGGGGGCAGGGGCGGCCTCGGTGTCGGGATCGAATGGAGAGAGGGGGAGAGATCAAAATTTCTAAACTGCTGCTTATATAGCCCCACCTTTAGTCCCAGTTGGTGGCACCAACCTGGACTAATGGGGGGCATTAGTCCCGGTTGGTGTCACCAACCGGGACTAAAGGTCTCTTTTCAGCATCCCGAAGGGCGGGAAGCAGAGGCCTTTGGTCCCGGTTGGTGGCACCAACCGGGACTAAAGGGGGCATTGGTACCGGTTGGTGCCACCAACCGGGACCAAAGGTCTCTTTTCAGCAGCCCGAAGGGCGGGAAGCAGAGGCCTTTGGTCCCGGTTGGTGGCCCCAACCGGTACCAATGCCCCCCTTTAGTCCCGGTTGGTGCCACCAACCGGGACCAAAGGCCTTGCGAGGTGCGGTGCTATGTTTAGTCCCACCTCGCTAGCTGAGAGGGGCTCGGAGTGGTTTATAAGCCGTGTCGAACCAACCACTTCGAGCTCCTCTCTACTACAGGCTTACGGGCCTAAAATCATTCTATGTGCTTGTGGGCCTATTGGGCCTACTCCGGGCCTGCATCCTGGCCCTAGTAATGGGTTTCTAGTCGTATGCAGGCCGTGGTGGCCCTGTAGGTGACACTTCTTTTTAAAAAATCCAGTTTTTTTGCTTTCTTTTTTGTTTCTAATTACTTCTTTATTTTCTTTTATGATAATTATTTTTGCTATTAAAGTTTGTAACAAAATTCTAATTACTTATTTTTTTTATGATAATTCTTTTTGCTTTTAATGTTTTGAACAAAAAATACTTTGATAATTTTAGTTGCATAAAATCTATATAATTTTAGTTTCAATGGTACTAGAGGTTTATAAAAGCTTTTTAGTTGATTCCTTTAGTAGCAGTTCTAAGGCTGTTACAAAGGCATTTTATTTGGTACATGTTCTAAGGCTGGGGCCCCACGAGCACGTTTTAGTACTGGTTCGTGGCATGAACCGGTAAAAGAGTTTTTTAGTTGATTCTTTCTACAGCTGTTTTTTAGTCCCACCTCACCAAGCGAGAGGCACTCGCAACGGTTTATAAGCCCTGAGTGTAGAGACGATGAAGGGAGAGGCGCAGTGCTCACCTACACGTTGCTTAGCTTCAAGAAAGTTGGAATTTGGCATGGTATCATCATTTCATCCACATAGCATATGCAAGAAAGTTGAGAGGGTTACGACAAAAATTGGATGCACTTCGTGTACAAAACGTACAATCTCTTTTGAAGTATCGGGATTACATACGGAAACTCGTCTCTTACAAAGAGATTTCATTTTTTTTGAACTTATTTGAACTTCATAGTTTATCTGTGTTCAAAATGCACGAGTCAAAGCCACATCATAAATTTACAATCCTTTCTAACTTCATTTGATATTTTTCATGCATTTACTCATTATTTTGAGCTATAAGACCATGAAATTGAAAAGCATTTGAAATGAACTCTGAAAAGGTTCCAAGTTGGCATGGTATCATCATTTCACCCACATAGCATGTGGGAGAAAGTTGAGAGGGTTACGGCAAAAACTGGATGCACTTCGTGTACAAAACGGACAATCTGTTTCGAAGTATCAAGGTTTCATACGAAAACTCCTCTGTTACAAAGAATTTCATTTTTTGAACTTATTTGAACTCCATAGTTTTTCTGTGTTCAAAATGCACCATTCAAAGCCACATCATCAATTTACAACCCTTTCTGACTTCATTTGTTATTTTTCATGCATTTACTAATTATTTTGTGCTATAAGACCATGAAATTGAAAAGCATTTGAAATGAACTCTGAAAAGGTTCCAAGTTGGCATGTATAATCATTTCACCCACATAGCAGTGAGAAAGTTGAGAGGGTTATGGCAAAAACTGGATAAACTTCGTATACAAAACGGACAATCTCTTTCGAAGTATGAGGGTTTCATACGGAAACTCATCTATTACAAAGGGATTTCATTTTTCTGAACTTATTTGAACTCCATAGTTTTTCTGTGTTCAAAATGCACCATTCAAAGCCACATCATCAATTTACAACCCTTTCTCACTTCATTTGTTATTTTTCATGCATTTACTAATTATTTTGAGCTATAAGACCATGAAATTGAAAAGCATTTGAAATGAACTATGAAGAAGTTCCAAGTTGGCATGGTATCATCATTTCACCCACATAGCATGTGCGAGAAAGTTGAGAGGGTTACGGCAAAAACTGGATGCACTTCATGTACAAAACGAACAATCTCTTTCGACGTATCACGGTTTCATACGGAAACTCATCTGTTACAAAGGAATTTCATTTTTTTGAACTTATTTGAACTCCATAGTTTTTCCGTGTTCAAAATGCACCATTCAAAGCCACATCATCAATTTACAACCCTTTCTGACTTCATTTGTTATTTTTCATGCATTTACTGATTGTTTTGAGCTATAAGACCATGAAATTGAAAAGCATTTGAAATGAACTATAAAAAGGTTTCAAGTTGGCATGGTATCATCATTTCACCCATATAGCATGTGCGAGAAAGTTGAGAGGGTTACGGCAAAAACTGGATGCACTTCGTGTACAAAACGGACAATCTCTTTTGAAGTATCACTGTTTCATACGGAAACTCGTGTGTTACAAAGGGATTTCATTTTTTTGAACTTATTTGAACTCGATAGTTTTTCCGTGTTCGAAATGCACCATTCAAAGCCACATCATAAATTTACAACCCTTTCTGAGTTCATTTGTTATTTTTCATGCATTTACTGATTGTTTTGAGCTATAAGACCATGAAATTGAAAAGCATTTGAAATGAACTCTGAAAAGGTCCCAAGTTGGCATGGTATCATCATTTCACCCACATAGCATGTGCAAGAAAGTTGAGAGGGTTACGGAAAAAACTGGATGCACTTCGTGTACAAAACGGACAATCTCTTTTGAAGTATCAGGGTTTCATACGGAAACTGGTCTCTTACAAAGGGATTTCATTTTTTTTGAACTTATTTGAACTCCATAGTTTTTATGTGTTCAAAATGCACCATTCAAAGCCACATCATCAATTTACAACCCTTTCTGACTTCATTTGTTATTTTTCATGCATTTACTGATTGTTTTGAGCTATAAGACCATGAAATTGAAAAGCATTTGAAATGAACTATAAAAAGGTTTCAAGTTGGCATGGTATCATCATTTCACCCATATAGCATGTGCGAGAAAGTTGAGAGGGTTACGGCAAAAACTGGATGCACTTCGTGTACAAAACGGACAATCTCTTTTGAAGTATCACTGTTTCATACGGAAACTCGTGTGTTACAAAGGGATTTCATTTTTTTGAACTTATTTGAACTCGATAGTTTTTCCGTGTTCGAAATGCACCATTCAAAGCCACATCATCAATTTACAACCCTTTCTGAGTTCATTTGTTATTTTTCATGCATTTACTGATTGTTTTGAGCTATAAGACCATGAAATTGAAAAGCATTTGAAATGAACTCTGAAAAGGTCCCAAGTTGGCATGGTATCATCATTTCACCCACATAGCATGTGCAAGAAAGTTGAGAGGGTTACGACAAAAACTGGATGCACTTCGTGTACAAAACGGACAATCTCTTTCGAAGTATCACGGTTTCATACGGAAACTCGTCTCTTACAAAGGGATTTCATTTTTTTTGAACTTATTTGAACTCCATAGTTTTTCTGTGTTCAAAATGCACCATTCAAAGCCACATCATCAATTGACAACCCTTTCTGACTTCATTTGTTATTTTTCATGCATTTACTCATTATTTTGAGCTATCAGACCATGAAACTGAAAAGCATTTGAAATGGACTCTGAAAAAGGTTCCAAGTTGGCATGGTATCATCATTTCACCCACATAGCATGTGCGAGAAAGTTGAGATGGTTACGGCAAAAACTGGATGCACTTCGTGTACAAAACGGACAATCTCTTTCGAAGTATCACGGTTTCATACGGAAACTCGACTATTACAACGGGATTTCATTTTTTTGAACTTATTTGAACTCCATAGTTTTTCTGTGTTCAAAATCCACCATTCAAAGCCACATCATCAATTTGCAACTCTTTCTGACTTCATTTGTTATTTTTCATGCATTTACTAATTGTTTTGAGATATAAGACCATGAAATTGAAAAGCATTTGTAATGAACTGTGAAAAAGTTCCAAGTTGGCACGGTATCATCATTCCACCCACATAGCATGTGGGAGAAAGTTGAGAGGGTTACTGCAAAAATTGGATGCACTTCGTTTACAAAACGGACAATCTCTTTGAAGTATCAAGGTTTCATACAAAAATTCGTTTGTTACAAAGGGATTTCATTTTTTGAACTTATTTGAACTCCATAGTTTTTCTATGTTCAAAATGCACCATTCAAAGCCACATCATCAATTTACAACCCTTTCTGACTTCATTTGTTATTTTTCATGCATTTACTCACTATTTTGAGCTATAAGACCATGAAACTGAAAAGCATTTGAAATGAACTTTGAAAAGGTTCCAAGTTGGCATGGTATCATCATTTCACCCACATAGCATGTGCAAGAAAGTTGAGATGGTTATGGCAAAAACTGGATGCACTTCGTGTACAAAACGGACAATCTCTTTCGAAGTATCACGGTTTCATAAGGAAACTCGTCTATTACAAAGGGATTTCATTTTTTGAACTTATTTGAACTCCATTGTTTTTCTGTGTTCAAAATGCACCATTCAAAGCCACATCATCAATTTACAACCCTTTCTCACTTCATTTGTTATTTTTCATGCATTTAGTGATTGTTTTGAGCTATAACACCATGGAATTGAAAAGCATTTGAAATGAACTCTGAAAAGGTTCCAAGTTGGCATGGTATCATCATTTCACCCACATAGCAGGTGGGAGAAAGTTGAGAGGGTTACGGCTAAAACTGGATGCACTTCGTTTACAAAACGGACAATCTCTTTCGAAGCATTAGGGTTTCATACGGAAACTCGTCTGTTACAAAGGGATTTCATTTTTTTGAACTTATTTGAACTCCATAGTTTTTCTGTGTTCAAAATGCACCATTCAAAGCCACATCATCAATTTACAACCCTTTCTGATTTCATTTGTTATTTTTCATGCATTTACTCATTATTTTGAGCTATAAGACCATGAAACTGAAAAGCATTTGAAATGAACTCTGAAAAGGTTCCGAGTTGGCATGGTATCATCATTTCACCCACATAGCATGTGCGAGAAAGTTGAGAGGGTTACGGCAAAAACTGGATGCACTTCGTGTACAAAACGGACAATCTCTTTCGAAGTATCACGGTTTATACGGAAACTCGTGTGTTACAATAGGATTTCATTTTTTTGAACTTATTTGAACTCCATAGTTTTTATGTGTTCAAAATGCACCATTCAAAGCCACATCATCAATTTATAACCCTTTCTGACTTCATTTGTTATTTTTCATGCATTTACTGATTGTTTTGAGCTATAAGACCATGAAATTGAAAAGCATTTGAAATGAACTCTGAAAAGGTTCCAGGTTGGCATGGTATCATCATTTCACCCACATAGCATGTGTGAGAAAGTTGAGAGGGTTACGGCAAAAACTGGATGCACTTCGTGTACAAAACGGATAATCTCTTTTGAAGTATCAGGGTTACAGACAGAAACTCGTCTGTTACAAAGGGATTTCATTATTTTGAACTTATTTGAACTCCATAGTTTTTCTGTGTTCAAAATGCACCATTCAAAGCCACATCATCATATGATTGCTCACTTTTGCCCCTAAATATCTTGCAAGGTGCTCAAAATTGCACCTTTTGTTGTCATTATGTGTTGAACTACCAGGCATTGGTAACAATTTTAACACAACACATGATATCCATTACATCTAGGGCACAACATTATATTTGCTCAAGTTCACAACAGTGCACAAATGATAGAATTACATCTAAGGCTCAACACACTAGAAGAAACATAACACACACACTGCCACTTAATTGGCTTGCTTAGACCAAATAGAAACTAAACTAGCCACAATGTTGATGCCAAGAACAAAGAGAAAACCCATTGTTTCCATGAGCTCATTCCTTTTCTTCAACTTCAATTGCATTTTCTTGTTTTCATTATTCAGATCCATAACCTTCTTCTCCATCCTACTAGCTTTGATCCAACTACGTTCAAGGCCACCATGGAGTTCCTCAAAAGCTTGCCCCACTAGCTCAGTGGGGGGGGTCAATCCAAACAACCCAATCACACTCATCAGGAAGCTGTTAAATCAGAGTTCACATAATTAGGTGAAATTCATAACTTTGCAATAAATCGATGAAAACAGAGTACCAAATGATGTTTTGAGGAATTACATCGAGTGGACAACCCAAAAACCTTCTTCCCGTGCTTGCTCCACCCCAAGAAACACGACGAGCAGGAATTAGCCCATGCCCCGGGCAACGGTGATTCGAGCGCTCCTCAAGGCCATAGAAACTTGGATTGGGAATGAAAAACTCGGATTGGAACTGCACAATCCCACAGCCATCCACCTACGAGCCAGAAAGGCGCATATTACGGCCCATCCCGCGAAACCCTAGATGAGAAATCCCCAAATCCAATGTCAACCGAAAATCCAAATCGACTTACCTCACTGTGTGCGGAGGAGCTTGCAGGCGACATTGCGGACGTACACATGGACGTGCCCCAGCGGTGAAAACGGGGACGGGGCGTGACGGACGGCTAAATCTAGACAAATCTCGGGAAAAATGGAGCTCCGAGGTCGAGCTTCGAGAGGAGAAAGCTTAACTAGTGTGGCTCGGGCATTTCATCGAACACCTCATGTGCATAGGAGGTGAGCTAGAGCACCCAAATGCCCTCCCCTCGCCGGCCAGAAAAAACAGAGTGCTCTACCGTGGCGATGGGTATATATAGGCAAATTATTTGTCCCGGTTCATGGCATAAACCAGGGCTAAAGCCCCCCTTCTAAACCGGTTCAAGACACGAACCGGTACTAATGGATGTGGCTCAGGAGCGCGGCCCATTGGTCCCGGTTCGTGCCTAGAACCGGGACAAATGGGTCCAGACGAACCGGGACCAATGCCCACGAAGCCCCGGCCGGCCCCCTGGGCTCATGAACCGGGTCTAATACCCCCCATGGGTCCCGGTTCATGAAGAACCAGGACTAATGGGCTGGCCAGGCCCGAACCAAAGCCTTGTTTTCTACTAGTGGTCGTGGATTATAGGAGTCTTTGCTTTTTGTTTGCTCAGAATCGTCCTTGCTGCACACCTTTTTGAGAGGGACATGCACTCATCGTGAATTTGTTAGAATGCTTAATGAGCTTCACTTATATCTTTTGAGCTAGGCAATTGAGCTCCCATGAGCTTCACTTATATCTTTTGAGCTAGATAATTTTGCTCTAGTTCTTCACTTAAATCTTTTAGAGCATGGCGTTGTCATATTTTGTAGAAATAAAAACTCTCGATCTTCATTTATATCATTTTGAGAGTGCACTCTCTAAGTAACTTGGTAGTTGGCGTGTGCTATGAAATTAGTCCTAAATATGATAGGCATCCAAAGAGGATATAATAAAAACTTTCATATTCAAGTGCATAGATTAGTAAGAGAAGTTTGATTCCTCACAATTAGTTTTGAGATATGGATATGGTAATATTAGAGTTATGTTAGTAGGGTGTTGTGAATCTAGAAATACTTGTGTTGAGGTTAGTGATTTTGGTAGCATGCATGTATGGTGAACCGCTATGTTAGGAATTCGGAGCATAATTGATTTATTGATTGTCATCCTTTATGTGGCGGTCGGGATCGCGTGGTGGTTAACACCTACCAACCCTTCCCCTAGGAGTATGCGTTTAGCACTTTGTTTCGATTACTAATAGAACTTTCGCAATAAGCATATGAGTTCTTCATGACTAATGTGATTCCATGGTATAGATGCACTCTCACCTTCCACCATTGCTAGCCTCTCTAGTGCCGTGCAACTTTTGCCGGTGCACAAACCCACCAAATACCTTCCTCAAAACAACCACCATGCCTACCTATTATGGCATTTTCATAGCCATTCCGAGATATATTGCCATGCAACTCGCACCGTTCCGTCTCATGACATGTGCCATCATTTTCATTTTACCATTGCATGATCGTAAGATAGCTAGCGAGATGTTTCAACGTCATACGCTAAGCTAGATCGTTGCACATCCCGGTACACTGCCGGAGGCATTCCATATAGAGTCATTGTTGTTCTAAGTATTGAGTTGTAAGTAAATAAAAGTGTGATGATCATCATTATTAGAGCATTGTCCCATGTGAGGAAATAAAAAAAAAAAAAGAGGCCAAATATGCCCACCAAAAAAATGAAATAAAAAAAGAGGCCAAAGAGCCCAAACAAAAAAATGATGAGAGAAAAAGAGAGAAGGGACAATGCTACTATCTTTTTCCACACTTGTGCTTCAAAATAGCACCATGTTCTTCATGATAGAGAGTCTCTTTTTTTGTCACTTTCATATACTAGTGGGAATTTTCATTATATAACTTGGCTTGTATATTCCAATGATGGGCTTCCTCAAAATTGCCCTAGGTCTTCGTGAGCAAGAAAGTTGGGTGCACACCTACTAGTTTTCTTTTTGAGTTTTCATACACTTATAGCTCTAGTGCATCTGTTGCATGGCAATTCCTACTCATTCACATTGATATCTATTGATGGGCATCTCCATAACCCATTGATGCGCTGAGTCGATGTGACCATCTCCTCCTTTTTGCCTCACAACCTCCACCACACTCTATTCCACCTATAGTGCTATATCCATGGCTCACGCTCATGTATTGCATGAGAGTTGAAAAAGTTTGAGAAAGTAAGAGTGCGAAAACAATTACTTGGCCAATACCGGGGTTGTGCATGATTTAAATTCGTTGTGTGGGGATGATGGAGCATAGCCAGACTATATGATTTTGTAGGGATAACTTTCTTTCGCCTTGTTATTTCAAAAGCTCATGATCACTTTGCTAGTATGCTTGAAGTATTATTGTTTTCATGTCAATATTAAACTATTGTTTTGAATCTTATGGATATGAACATGTATGCCACAGTAAAGAAGTTACAAAGAACAAATATGTTATATAGCATTCCACATCAAAAATTCGGTCTTTATCACTTCCCTACTCGAGGACGAGCAGGAGTTAAGCTTGGGGAAGCTTGATACGTCTCCAACGTATCTATAATTTTTGATGGTTTCATGCTATTATGTTATCAACTTTGGATGTTTTATATGCATGAATATGCTATATATCATTTTCGGGACTAGCCTATTAACTTAGTGCCTAGTGCCAGTTTTTGTTTTTTTCGTGTTTTTGACCCTTTTCAGAAAAGAATATTAAACGGAGTCCAAACGAAATAAAACCTGCGAGGTGATTTTTTTTCCATAACAGAAGATACGCAGAGGACTTGAGAACCAAGGCAGGAGGCTTCGTGGGAGGTCACGAGCCCCCTAGGCCCGCCCTGGGGGGGCGCGCCTGGCAGGCTCGTGGGCCGAACGTGCCTCCTTTGCCCTACCTCTTTCGCCTATAAATTCTCTAAAATCCCGAAACCAAAGAAGAGAGCCACGAAAACACTTTTCCGCCGCCGCAAGCTTCTATCTCCGCGAGATCCCATCTGGGGACCGTTCTGGTGCCCTGCCGGAGGGGATTTTTGACACGGAGGGCTTCTTCATCAACACCATTGCCTCTCCGATGATGCGTGAGTAGTTCACCACAGACCTTCGGGTCCATAGCTAGTAGCTGTTGGAAATATGCCCTAGAGGCAATAATAAATTAGTTATTATTATATTTCTTAGTTCATGATAATCGTTTATTATCCATGCTATAATTGTATTGATTGGAAACACAGTACTTGTGTGGATACATAGACAAAACACTGTCCCTAGTAAGCCTCTAGTTGACTAGCTCGTTGATCAAAGATGGTCAAGGTTTCCTGGCCATAGGCAAGTGTTGTCACTTGATAACGGGATCACATCATTAGGAGAATCATGTGATGGACTAGACCCAAACTAATAGACGTAGCATGTTGATCGTGTCATTTTGTTGCTACTGTTTTCTGCGTGTCAAGTATTTGTTCCTATGACCATGAGATCATATAACTCACGGACACCGGAGGAATGCTTTGTGTGTATCAAACGTCGCAACGTAACTGGGTGACTATAAAGATGCTCTACAGGTATCTCCGAAGGTGTTCGTTGAGTTAGTATGGATCGAGACTGGGATTTGTCACTCCGTCTGACGGAGAGGTATCTCGGGGCCCACTCGGTAATACAACATCACACACAAGCCTTGCAAGCAATGTGACTTAGTGTAAGTTGCGGGATCTTGTATTACGGAACGAGTAAAGAGACTTGCCGGTAAACGAGATTGAAATAGGTATGCGGATACTGACGATCGAATCTCGGGCAAGTAACATACCGAAGGACAAAGGGAATGACATACGGGATTATATGAATCCTTGGCACTGAGGTTCAAACGATAAGATCTTCGTAGAATATGTAGGATCCAATATGGGCATCCAGGTCCCGCTATTGGATATTGACCGAGGAGTCTCTCGGGTCATGTCTACATAGTTCTCGAACCCGCAGGGTCTGCACACTTAAGGTTCGACGTTGTTTTATGCGTATTTGAGTTATATGGTTGGTTACCGAATGTTGTTCGGAGTCCCGGATGAGATCACGGACGTCACGAGGGTTTCCGGAATGGTCCGGAAACGAAGATTGATATATAGGATGACCTCATTTGGTTACCGGAAGGTTTTCGTGCATTACCGGAAAAGTTTCGGGCTCATCGGTAGTGTACCGGGAGTGCCGGGAGGGGTGTCGGGGACCATCGGGAGGGGTGTCACGCCCCAAGGGGTCTCATGGGCTATGGGAAGAGATAAACCAGCCCCTAGTGGGCTGGAATAAGTTCCCACTAAGGCCCATAAGGTTTGAGAAGGAAAAAACACAAGGTGGAAAGAGTTTCCAAGTGGGAAGGTGGAATCCTACTCCAAGTAGGATTGGAGTAGGACTCCTCCACCTCCAATTTCGGCCAAACCTTTAGGTTTTGAGGCTGCCTCCTCCCCTCCCTCCCACCTATATATACGGAGGTTTTAGGGCTGATTTGAGACGACTTTTCCACGGCAGCCCGACCACATACCTCCACGGTTTTTCCTCTAGATCGCGTTTCTGCGGAGCTCGGGCGGAGCCCTGCTGAGACAAGGTCATCACCAACCTCCGGAGCGCCGTCACGCTGCCGGAGAACTCTTCTACCTCTCCGTCTCTCTTGCTGGATCAAGAAGGCCGAGATCATCGTCGAGCTGTACGTGTGCTGAACGCGGAGGTGCCGTCCGTTCGGTACTAGATCGTGGGACTGATCGCGGGATTGTTCGCGGGGCGGATCGAGGGACGTGAGGACGTTCCACTACATCAACCGCGTTCACTAACGCTTCTGCTGTACGACCTACAAGGGTACGTAGATCACTCATCCCCTCTCGTAGATGGACATCACCATGATAGGTCTTCGTGCGCGTAGGAAATTTTTGTTTCCCATGCGACGTTCCCCAACAGTGGCATCATGAGCTAGGTTCATGCGTAGATGTCTTCTCGAGTAGAACACAAAAGTTTTTGTGGGCGGTGATGTGCGTTTTGCTGCCCTCCTTAGTCTTTTCTTGATTCCGCGGTATTGTTGGATTGAAGCGGCTTGGACCGACATTACTCGTACGCTTACGAGAGACTGGTTTCATCGTTACGAGTAACCCCCTTTGCTCAAAGATGACTGGCAAGTGTCGGTTTCTCCAACTTTAGTTGAATCGGATTTGACCGAGGAGGTCCTTGGATGAGGTTAAATAGCAAATCATATATCTCCGTTGTGGTGTTTGCGTAAGTAAGATGCGATCCTACTAGATACCCATGGTCACCACGTAAAACATGCAACAACAAAATTAGAGGACGTCTAACTTGTTTTTGCAGGGTATGCTTGTGATGTGATATGGCCAATGATGTGATGTGATATATTGGATGTATGAGATGATCATGTTGTAATAGAAATATCGACTTGCACGTCGATGGTACGGCAACCGGCAGGAGCCATAGGGTTGTCTTTATACTAACGTTTGTGCTTGCAGATGCGTTTACTATTTTGCTAGGATGTAGCTTTAGTAGTAATAGCATGAGTAGCACGACAACCCCGATGGCAACACGTTGATGGATGATCATGGTGTGGCGCCGGTGACAAGAAGATCGTGTCGGTGCTTTGGTGATGGAGATCAAGAAGCACGTGATGATGGCCATATCATGTCACTTATGAATTGCATGTGATGTTAATCCTTTTATGCACCTTATTTTGCTTAGAACGACGGTAGCATTATGAGGTGATCTCTCACTAAAATTTCAAGACGAAATTGTGTTCTCCCCGACTGTGCACCGTTGCTACAGTTCGTCGTTTCGAGACACCACGTGATGATCGGGTGTGATAGACTCAACGTTCACATACAACGGGTGCAAAACAGTTGCGCACGTGGAACACTCGGGTTAAGCTTGACGAGCCTAGCATGTGCAGACATGGCCTCGGAACACATGAGACCGAAAGGTCGAGCATGAATCGTATAGTTGATATGATTAGCATAGGGATGCTTACCACTGAAACTATTCTCGACTCACGTGATGATCGGACTTGAGATAGTGGATTTGGATCATGTAGCACTCAAATGACTAGAGAGATGTACTTTTTGAGTGGGAGTTCTTAAGTAATATGATTAATTGAACTAATTGTCATGAACATAGTCTAATAGTCTTTGCGAATTGCGATGTAGCTTGCGCTATAGCTCTACTGTTTTTATATGTTCCTAGAGAAAATTTAGTTGAAAGTTGATAGTAGCAAACTTTGCAGACTGAGTCTGTAAAACCGAGGATTGTCCTCGTTGTTGCACAGAAGGCTTATGTCCTTAATGCACCACTCGGTGTGCTGCACCTCGAGCGTCGTCTGTGGATGCTGTGAACATCCGACATACACGTTTCTGATGACTACACGATAGTTCAGTACAAAAATACTTAATGGCTTAGAAGCAAGGCGCCGAAAACGTTGTAAAACGTCATGGAACATAAGTGATGTTCTAAAGAGATGAAATTGTGATTTCATGCTTGTGCCCTTGTTAAGAGGTACGAGACCTCCGACAAGATTCTTTGTCCACAAAGTAAAGGAGCAAGGCTCAATCGTTGAGCATGTGCTCAGATTGTCTGAGTACGACAATCGCTTGAATCAAGTGGGAGTTAATCTTCCAGATGAGATAGTGATAGTTCTCCAAAGTCACTGCCACCAAGCTGTGAGAGCTTCGTGATGAACTATAACATATCAAGGATACATACAATGATCCTTGAGCGATTCGCGATGTTTGACACTGCGAAAGTAGAAATCAAGAAGGAGCATCAATAGTTGATGGTTTGTAAAACCACTAAGTTTCAAGAAAGGCAAGGGCTAGAAGGGATACTTCGTGAAACGGCAAAACAGTTGCTGCACTAATGAAGAGACCCAAGATTAAACCCAAACCCGAGACTAAGTGCTTCTATAATGAGGGAAACAGTCACTGAGGCGGAGCAACTCTAGATACTTGGTAGATAAGAAGGCTGGCAAAAGTCGAAAGAAGTGCATTTGATATACATGATGTTGATGTGTACTTTACTAGTACTCCTAGTAGCATGAGGGTATTGGATACCGGTTCGGTTGCTAAGTGATTAGTAGCACGAAATGTAAGCTACGGCATAAACGGAGACTAGCTAAAGGCGAGGTGACGATGCGTGTTGGAAGTGTTTCCAAGGTTGATATGATCAAACGTCGCACGCTCCCTCTACCATCGGGATTGGTGTTAAACCTAAATAATTGTTATTTGGTGCTTGCGTTAAGCATGAACATGATTGGATCGTGTTTATTGCAATACGATTATTCATTTAAAGAGAATAATGGTTACTCTATTTTCTTGAATAATCACCTTCAATGGTTTATTGAATCTCGATCGTAGTGTTACACATGTTCATGATATTGGTGCCAAAAGAAACGAGTTGATGATGATAGTACCACTTACTTGTGGCACTGCCGCTTGAGTCATGTTAGTATGAATTGCATGAAGAGGCTCCATGCTGATGGATCTTTGTACTCACCTGATTTCGAATCACCAGTGACATGCAAATCATACCACATGAGCAAGGCCTTGTTTTCATTGAGATGAAATAAGATAGTAACTTGTTGGAAGTGATACATTTTGATGTATGCAGTCCAATGGGTGCTGAGGCACGCAGTGGATATCATTATGTTCTTACTTCACTGACGATTTGAGTAGATACAGGAGTATTTACTTAATGAATCACAAGTCTGAAATGTTGAAAAGTTCAATTCCGTTTCAGAGTGAAGTTCGTCGTAACAAGAGGATAAACTGTCTATGATATGATCATGGAAATGAATATCTGAGTTGCGAGTTTTGGTACACAGTTAAGACAATGTGGAAATTGTTTCGCAGTTCATGCCACCTGGAACATCATAGTGTGATGATGTGTCTGAACGTCATAGCCACGCACTATTTGGTATGGTGCATACTATGATGTCTCTTATCAAATTACCACTATCGTTTATGGGTTATGCATTAGAGACAACCACACTCACTTTAAATAGGGCACCGCGTATTTCCGTTGAGATGACACAGTATAGACTGAGGTTTAGAGAAATCTAAACTGTCGTTTCTTGAAAGTTTGGGGTTTCGACACTTATGTGAAAAAGTTTCAGTCTGATAAGCTCGAACCCAAAGCGGATAAATGCTTCTTCATAGGGTATCCAAAACAGTTGGGTACATCTCCTATCTCAGATCCGAAAGCAAAGTGTTTGTTTCTAGAAACGGATCCTTTCTCGAGGAAAGGTTTCTCTCGAAAGAATTGAGTGGGAGGGTAGTAGAACTTGATGAGGTTATTTAACCATCACTTCAACCAGTGTGTAGCAGGGCGCAGGAAGTTGTTCCTGTGGCGCCTACACCAATTGAAGTGGAAGCTGATGATGGTGATCATTGAGCTTCGAATCAAGTTACTACAAACCTCGTAGGTCGACATGGTCGCGTACTGCTGCAGAGTAGTACGGTAACCCTGTCTTGGAGGTCATGTTGTTGAGCAACAGTGAACCTACGAGTTATGGAGAAAGCGATGGTGGGCCCAGATTCCGACAAATGGCTGGAAGCCATGAAATCCGAGAGAGGATCCATGTATGAAAACAAAGTGTAGACTTTGAAAGAACTACTTGATGGTCATAAGACTATTGAGTAAAGATGGATCTTTAAAAGAAGACAGACGATGATGGTGATAAGTCACTATTAAGAAAAGCTCGACTTGTCGCAAAGATGTTTTCGACAAGATCAAACAGTTGACTATGATGAGACTTTCTCACTCGTAGTGATGCTAAAAGTCTGTTAGAATTATGTTAGTTGTTGATGCATTATTTATGAAATATTGCACGTAGGATGTCAAAACATTGTTTTCTCGATGGTTTACTTGAGCAAACATTGTATGTGATACAACCAGAAGGTTTTGTCGATCCTAAAGATACTAGCAAGTATGCAAGCTCCAGTGATCCTTCAATGGACTGGTGCAAGCATCTCGGAGTTGGAATATATATACTTTGATGAGATGATCAAAGATTTTGGGTTTGTACAAGGTTTATGAGAAACTTGTATTTCCAAAGAAGTGAGTGGGAGCACTGTAGAATTTCTGATAGGTATATGTGGTTGACATATTATGGATCAGAAGTAATGTAGAATTTCTGTAAAGCATACAAGGTTGTTTGAAAGAAGTTTTCAAAGGAGTACCTGGATTACGCTACTTGAACGTTGAGCATCAAAGATCTATGGAGATAGATCGAAAGCGCTTAATAAGAGTTTCAACAAGATGCATGCCTTGACAAGTTTTTGAAAGAGTTCAAAAGAGATCAACAAAGAAGGAGTTCTTGGTTGCGTTGTGAGGTGTGAATTTGAGTAAGACTCAAAACCCGACCACGGCAGAATAAAGAGAATAGACGAAGGTCGTCTTCTATGCCTTAGCCGTAGAATCTAAAGTATGCCATGTTGTGTACCGCACCTGATGTGTGCCTTGACTCAAAGTATGTTGAGAGGTACAGAGAGTGATCCATGATTGAATCACTAGCAGCGGTCGAAATTTAATCCTTAGTAACTAATGGACTAAGGAATTTTTTCTCGATTATGGAGGTGGTTAAAGAGTTTGTCAAAGGGTTACGTCAATGCAAGCTTTGACACTAATCCGAATAACTATGAGTAGTGAAACGGATTCGTATAGTAGAGTAGATATTTGGAGCATTTCCGAATAGCACGTAGTAGCAGCATCTATAAGATGACATAAAGATTTGTAAAGAACACACGGATCTGAAAGTTTCAGAACCGTTGACTAAAACCTCTCTCACGAGCAAGACGTGATCGGACCCCATAACTATATGGGTGTTGGATTCGTTGGAATCACATGGTGATGTGAACTAGATTATTGACTCTAGTGCAAGTGGGAGACTGTTGGAAATATGCCCTAGAGGCAATAATAAATTAGTTATTATTATATTTCTTAGTTCATGATAATCGTTTATTATCCATGCTATAATTGTATTGATTGGAAACACAGTACTTGTGTGGATACATAGACAAAACACTGTCCCTAGTAAGCCTCTAGTTGACTAGCTCGTTGATCAAAGATGGTCAAGGTTTCCTGGCCATAGGCAAGTGTTGTCACTTGATAACGGGATCACATCATTAGGAGAATCATGTGATGGACTAGACCCAAACTAATAGACGTAGCATGTTGATCGTGTCATTTTGTTGCTACTGTTTTCTGCGTGTCAAGTATTTGTTCCTATGACCATGAGATCATATAACTCACGGACACCGGAGGAATGCTTTGTGTGTATCAAACGTCGCAACGTAACTGGGTGACTATAAAGATGCTCTACAGGTATCTCCGAAGGTGTTCGTTGAGTTAGTATGGATCGAGACTGGGATTTGTCACTCCGTCTGACGGAGAGGTATCTCGGGGCCCACTCGGTAATACAACATCACACACAAGCCTTGCAAGCAATGTGACTTAGTGTAAGTTGCGGGATCTTGTATTACGGAACGAGTAAAGAGACTTGCCGGTAAACGAGATTGAAATAGGTATGCGGATACTGACGATCGAATCTCGGGCAAGTAACATACCGAAGGACAAAGGGAATGACATACGGGATTATATGAATCCTTGGCACTGAGGTTCAAACGATAAGATCTTCGTAGAATATGTAGGATCCAATATGGGCATCCAGGTCCCGCTATTGGATATTGACCGAGGAGTCTCTCGGGTCATGTCTACATAGTTCTCGAACCCGCAGGGTCTGCACACTTAAGGTTCGACGTTGTTTTATGCGTATTTGAGTTATATGGTTGGTTACCGAATGTTGTTCGGAGTCCCGGATGAGATCACGGACGTCACGAGGGTTTCCGGAATGGTCCGGAAACGAAGATTGATATATAGGATGACCTCATTTGGTTACCGGAAGGTTTTCGTGCATTACCGGAAAAGTTTCGGGCTCATCGGTAGTGTACCGGGAGTGCCGGGAGGGGTGTCGGGGACCATCGGGAGGGGTGTCACGCCCCAAGGGGTCTCATGGGCTATGGGAAGAGATAAACCAGCCCCTAGTGGGCTGGAATAAGTTCCCACTAAGGCCCATAAGGTTTGAGAAGGAAAAAACACAAGGTGGAAAGAGTTTCCAAGTGGGAAGGTGGAATCCTACTCCAAGTAGGATTGGAGTAGGACTCCTCCACCTCCAATTTCGGCCAAACCTTTAGGTTTTGAGGCTGCCTCCTCCCCTCCCTCCCACCTATATATACGGAGGTTTTAGGGCTGATTTGAGACGACTTTTCCACGGCAGCCCGACCACATACCTCCACGGTTTTTCCTCTAGATCGCGTTTCTGCGGAGCTCGGGCGGAGCCCTGCTGAGACAAGGTCATCACCAACCTCCAGAGCGCCGTCACGCTGCCGGAGAACTCTTCTACCTCTCCGTCTCTCTTGCTGGATCAAGAAGGCCGAGATCATCGTCGAGCTGTACGTGTGCTGAACGCGGAGGTGCCGTCCGTTCGGTACTAGATCGTGGGACTGATCGCGGGATTGTTCGCGGGGCGGATCGAGGGACGTGAGGACGTTCCACTACATCAACCGCGTTCACTAACGCTTCTGTTGTACGACCTACAAGGGTACGTAGATCACTCATCCCCTCTCGTAGATGGACATCACCATGATAGGTCTTCGTGCGCGTAGGAAATTTTTGTTTCCCATGCGACGTTCCCCAACAGTAGCTAGATGGCTTCTTCTCTCTCTTGGATCTTCAGTACAAAGTTCTCCATGATCTTCATGGAGATCTATCTGATGTAACTTTCTTTTGCGGTGTGTTTGTCGAGATCCGATGAATTGTGGATTTATGATCAGATTATCTATGAATATTATTTGAGTCTCCTCTGATTTCTTATATGCATGATTTCATATCCTTGTAATTCTCTTCGAGTTATGGGTTTCGTTTGGCCAACTTGATCTATAATTCTTGCAATGGGAGAAGTACTTGGTTTTCGGTTCATACCGTGCGGTGTCCTCACCTAGTGACAGAAGGGGTAGCAAGGCACGCATCGTGTTGTTGCCATCAAGGGTAAAAAGATGGGGTTTATATCATAGTGCATGAATTTATCCCTCTACATCATGTCATCTTGCTTAAGGCATTACTCTGTTTGTTATGAACTCAATACACTAGATGCATGCTGGATAGCGGTCGATGTGTGGAGTAATAGTAGTAGATGCAGAAAGTATCGGTCTACTTGTCTCGGACGTGATGCCTATATGTATGTTCATTGCCTTAGATATCTTGATGACTTTGCGCGATTCTATCAATTCCTCGACACTAATTCGTTCACCCACCGTAATAATTGCTATCATGAGAGAAGCCTCTAGTGAACACTATGGCCCCCGGGTCTATTTCACACATCATATATTCAGATCTACAAAAAATACCAAAAATACTTTGATGCACTTTTATTTCTTCTTTACCTTTTACCACCTTCAGATCTCACCTTGCAAATAATCGTGAAGGTATTGACAACCCCTTTATCGCGTTGGGTGCAAGTTTGTTTGCTTTTGCGCGGGTTCATTGGTGCCTCATCTTGCTACTCCTACTGGATTGATACTTTGGTTCTCAAACTGAGGGAAATACTTATCGCTACTTTGTTGTATCACCCTTTCCTCTTCAAGAGAAAAACCAACGCAAGCTCAAGAAGTAGCATGCTGCCGGAGATCTTCCCCAACCTCTCCCTCCTCCTTGCTGGATCAAGGTGCGGGAGACGTCACCGGGCTGCACGTGTGTTGAACGCGGAGGTGTCGTGGTTCGTCACTAGATAGGAATCACACCGCAATCTGAATCGCCGCGAGTACGACTCCATCAACCATGTTCTAGCAACGCTTCCACTTAGCGATCTTCAAAGGTATGAAGATGCACTCTCCCCTCTCTAGCTGCTGGTCTCTCCATAGGAAGATCTGAATATGGCATAGGAAAATTTTAAATTTATGCTACGTTCACCAACACCACCATCAAGTCCACGTGGCCCTCTTGGGGAGTGGTGGGCCCACCTGGTGGACCCCCGGTACCCATTCGTCACTCCCGGTACACTGTGGGTAATGTCTGAAATCCTTCCGGAATCCAAATACCAACTTCCTATATATCAATCTTCTTTTTCGGACCATTTCGGAACTCCTCGTGATGTTCGGGATCTCATCCGGGACTCCGAACAAAACTTCGGTCACCAGCACCTATAACTCAACTATACCGAAACGTCATCGAACCTTAAGTGTGCAGGCCATGCGGGTTCGAGAACTATGCAGACATGACCTGAGACACTCTCCAGTCAATATCCAATAGCGGGACCTAGATGTCCATATTGGATCCTACATATTATACGAAGAACTTATCGGTTGAACCTCTATGTCAAGGATTCATATAATCATGTATACCATTCCCTTTGTCCTTCGGTATGTTACTTGCCCGAGATTCGATCGTCAGTATCTCCATACCTATTTCAATCTTGTTACCGACAAGTCTCTTTACTCGTTCCGTAACACAAGATCTCGTGACTAACTCTTTAGTCACATTGCTTCCAAGGCTTGTACGTGATGTTGTATTACCGAGTGGGCCCCGAGGTACCTCTCCGTCACACGGAGTGACAAATCCCAGTCTTGATCCATGCTAACTCAACGGACACCTCCGAAGATGCCTGTAGAGAACTTTTGTAGCCACCCAGTAACGTTGCGACGTTTGATACACACAAGGCATTCCTCCGGTGTCAGTGAGTTACATGATCTCATGGTCATAGGAATGAATAGTTAACATGCAGAAAACAATAGCAATAAAATGACACGATCATATGCTACATTTATAGTTCGGGTCTTGTCCATCACATCATTCTCCTAATGATGTGATCCCGTTATCAAGTGACAACACTTGTCTATGGCCAGGAAACCTTGACCATCTTTGATTGACGAGCTAGTCAACTAGAGGCTCACTAGGGACAGTGTGTTGTCTATGTATCCACACATGTATTTGAGTTTCCAATCAATACAATTCTAGCATGGATAATAAAGATTTTCATGAACAAGGAAATATAATAATAACCAATTTACTATTGCCTATAGGGCATATTTCTAACACCATCAGCCCACAGACCTTGCAGAAGAAAGGGATCTTCTCGTACCTGACAACAAGCATCCGGGCGCCCTCTCCTACAACTGTTAGCGGTATAAAACGGGTAAGGGCCTGGTCATAAGAACTCTCGCACGCACCGGCACATAATCTCCCTCATAGAAGAGGGTAGGCTGCATCTAGACCTCTTGCACCTTGCCAATCCTGCGAGCTAGTTGATCAACAACTGTCTCCCGGCGATACAGGTGCAGTATCTTATGAATCTGAGCCCACACATAGAGACCATCGAGAGCGACTGTTCCAGGGTCAGTTGTGCGATCGTAGTCCTCCATTACGACCCCAAGACTTCTGAAGAGCCATGGACCTCCATGCACTGCCTTCTTCTAGCCCCCTAGGCAGAAAAATTGAAAGATAAACAGGTTCTCTCCAGCCTCCCTCAACTTTGGCGTGCGAGCCAAGCTCCAGATGAACTTCATGTTTTCCAAGAACGCCGTAGGGCTGAATTGTCAATCCGTGTTAAATCTCGCAATGCACATCCATCTAGCCTGTGCAGTGAAGGCTTGCGCGTCCTTTTCCTCAATGACTACCTCATCCAATTCCTCCTCCATGAGTTCCATGCTCTTCAACATACCTTCCAGATCGATTTCTGCCCCCCTTGCCCTTGCGCGAGGAGGATCCACCCGGGGCTTCCATAGCAGAACGACCCCCAATGAGAGGCGTAGAACAAACTCTATGTCACCTCTCTGCGAGTAGACGGCTCGGTAATGACTGGCGACGATAGTCCCCGACGACGATCGTGATAATCATCCGAGGCGCCGTTAAACCCTAAAGGAGAGGGTATTTTGCGTCAATTACCTTAGTCGGCACACGTTTTATCACTGTCTGCTCAGCATCGTAGCCCTCATGTCGTCTAGACCATAAGAGCAACTCCAATGGGGCGACCCATTTCGTCCGCCTGCGTCCGTTTGGGTCGGCGCGGAAAAAGTGGAGGCCCAACGCGCCGACCTAAACGCAAATCGCGTCCGCCTGGCGTCTGCGCCAACCCATTTCCGTCCCAAAATTGCACCTGGAATGCATCGGCGCAGACGCGACGTGCGTCTCCTCGGCGTCCGCCGTGTCCACACCTGTAGGCCACCCAACCACCACCGGTCGTCTTATTTATGACGACCACCGACAGCGGGCCCACTTGTCAGCCTCAGGAAGAGTCCTTTTTTAAGCACGCGTGCGGCGGGGGGCGGGCTCATCCACTTCTCTCGTCCACATCTTGCCCTCCACCACTCCCTTTGCTTCCTTGCCGCGACAGGAAACCCTAGCCCGCCATGGGCATCTTCGGCAACAACAATGGCAAGGGCAAGGGCACCCCTCGCGCCTCGTCCTCCCGTGCTGCCCCTCCCCCTCGTCCTCCACCACCGGTGCATTTCCGCCCTGAACACCGACGCCTGCACATCCCGGTGCACCAAGCGCGATGGCACTGGGAGTACACGCAGCCCCTTCCCTACCCCGACGTCACGCTGCCGCACTATTGGCACCTCGATCTGCAGCGGATCCCGGTGCCGGCGGTTCCGTAGAGCCAGCAAGCGCACGTCGATGAGGTGTGCCGGCGCCGCACGTAGCTCACGCCGGAGCAACGTCGGCTTCCTGAGTGCGCCCCCGACTCTCCCAACTAGAAGGCTTGGTTCGCCCTCGAACACGAGGAGCAACGGCGCTCGGGTGTCGACGCCGTCCCGCCGCCATTCCCACTGCTGCCCCCGCACGTACAACCGGAGGACATGGATGCGGAGGCGGAGTAAAAGGCTGCCCTCGTGGAGGCCCTACAGCAGGCGTTGGAGGCTAGCAGCCTTGAGGAGGACGCGCGCTGGGATGGTCTGGAGCAAGCCCTCGCCTTGTCGGCGGCGGGAGACTCCGTCCACACCCCGCTGTTCGTGCCGCCATCGCCACCGTCGCCGCCCATCCAGCCCAAGCCAGCAACGCGAAAGCCCTCCCCGCCTCCACCCACTTGGACGGAGGAGGCCTACACGTGGAGGGCCAGTACCGCGAGTGGGTGAGCGCACCGCCCATCCACTTTGTCGCGACGCCGGAGCAGGAGGCCGCCCACCTCGAGTGCTGGAAGGTGCACTGGCTCTACCAGGAGCAGGCCGTCGGCGAGGAGCAAATGCGCTACGAGGCCATGCTCCAGCGCGATGCGGAGGTGCTCTGGCTCGAGGAGGACGAGGAGAAGCGCACGCGGCTAGCCGCAATGCCGCCGCCCCAGCAGACGTCGGAGGAGGCTGCCCTGGCAGCGTACCAGGTGGCGTTTGGGTGGGCTGGCCCTGCTCCCGCCTTCATCGACCTCACCGGCGATGGCGACAGCGGCGCCGACGCCAAAGGCAAGGACAAGGCCGACGACGTCAAGGGCAACGTGTGGGGCGGCAGAAGGCGGGCGCAGACTTTTTTTTAATATTTTAATTATGTTTAAGTGGACTTTGGTCGGCGTTTGACCGACCACTTATGTTTAATTATGTTTATTTTAAGTTTATTTCTTGCGAGTATTTTTTTATGCCAGCACATTTGGGTCAGCCTCCTCGTTGGGCGGTTAAGCCGACCCATTTCAGAATGCGGACGTGCATGTCTGCCTGGCCGACCCAAACGGACGAAAAACGAACAAAGCGCGCGTCCGTTTGGATTCTCCTGTTGGAGTTGCTCTAACGGCCCAGTTCTTTTTTTAGAGGGAGTACCGTACTGTCCAGGTCAAAGGGCCTAGCCACGTACCGAGTCATCACGGGCTTGCCCGCCCTCTCGTGGGCCGAGCGGCTACGTGCAAGCTACCTACCAAAGGCCCATACCTGTACAGAATAAGCCAGCCTTTCCCAGCGGCCCAAAGCCATGCCGTTCCAGCGCTCCACTTGAATCCACAAAGAATGGGGCGGCGAGGTCGGCTTGCTTGTTCGGTTAATCCCACTGAGGCCTTGTACGGTTTCTTTAAAATTGGAAAGGATTAAATTTCCTACAAGTCAAATTTCACCTCAATCCCCTTCATTCCTCTCAATTCCCTCCAAACCGCTTTAATTTTGGAGAAACCGATCGAAGGCTAAGAGGGCCGGGTGCGTGCAAGCATCCGCATCGGCGTACAGCGCTGGCCTACTTTCTAGTCGAAGCTGATTTGCGAAGGTTGTTTCTCCCGGTGTTGTAGATTCTGTCTTTATGCTCTAAAACCGTGTCTTCATACTACGGAACTGTTGTCTTTTTCGTTGATGGTTTATACGTTTCCGAGTATAAGGACATCATCTATCAAACTTTAGAGAAGCAGCCTACCCAACGTGTGGAGGTCGCGGCCGGCCCCAGCTCTGGGGAAGCGTAATTTCGGTGGACAGAGCTGCAGCCACACGCTCGATGACTGTGTGGTGGTTTACATGTGATGGGGTGGGAGTTCAGGAGAGAAAGCCAACTTACTTTTTGTGGGTGAAAATAAAATAAACTCAAATTTTTAGATGGGCTGATGTGCACGTGTTGTTTGCGCACCTCTCAAAAGAGGGGGAGTAATTAGTTAACTAGATTTTGTGCCTGATTTTAACTCCTTGTACTCCCTCCGTTTTTTTAGTCTGCATATAAGGTTTGGTCAAAGTCAAGCTTTGTAAAGTTTGACTAACTTTATATTAAAAAATATCAACATTCACAACATGAAATCAATATTATCAGATGCACCACGAGATATATTTTTATACCATATAATTTTAATATAGTAGATGTTTATTTTTTTGATATAAATTTGGTCAAATTTTATATTGTTTGACTTTGACCAAATCTTATAAGCAGAGTAAAAAAGAAAGCAATCCCCTTGTTCTGTGAAAATCGAGGATCTACGAAGCATCTGTTCCCGGCTTCGAATTTTTTAACAATAGCTCTGCCTTAGAAAGTATAGCCTTCAACTAACTGTAACGAAGCAAGCTTAAAAGGAAAAAAAAAATTGAGATGGTGCTGCACTTAACTATATCCTCGTTGATTACTGGGATGTGCCTCAATTGATATGTTCAGATTTAAGATGGAGATGGGATGCATGTCACTGTGATGTTGCCTCAATTGATAGGTTCAGATTTGAAGTGTCGATTTTCAGTCTCGAACTTCTACTTCTGTTTTTGTGTACTTTGTTTACTCTGACATTATTACACTTACTTGGTTTAATCTTGTGTTGTTTGATAGTTTTTTTAAACAAAGACATAAGATTTGCCTCATCCATTAAATAAGAGAGAAGAGTTATGGAGTGTTACAAAGCCGTTCCAAAAGTGGAATGACAATTACTCGCGAATTACTATAGATCCTAATTTTTTTGCGGGTGCAATGACCCAAAGTTTAGCCTCGTCGACGATTGCTCTTAGGAGTATTGAGGACGACACACTCTATGACGGAAAACACGTGCATTTCTTTCGTTCCAAATCATCCAAGACACAAGCATCGTGAGGGAGACGAATGCTTTTCTGTTGGGGTTATGCACGTCCGTATGTCTGTCCCACCATTTCATGACAAACCTCTCCTGGTGCCACAACTCGGTGTCCATATGTTCTAGACCGTACTTTTGGATGACGAGGTTCCAAGGCCGGATGGTGAAGCCATTATTACACTTACTTGGTTTAATCTTGTGTTCTTTGATAGTTTTTTTAAACGAAGGCATAAAATTTGCCTCATCCATTAAATAAGAGAGAAGAGTTATGGAGTGTTACAAAGCCGTCCCAAAAGCGGAATGACAATTACTCGCGAATTACAATATATCCTAATTTTTTTGCGCCTGCGGTGACCCAAAATTTAGCCTCGTCGACGATTGCTCTTAGGAGTATTGAGGACGGCGCACTCTTATGACGAAAAACACGAGCATTTCTTTCGTTCCAAATCGTCCAACACACGAGCATCGTGAGGGAAGCCAATGCTTTTCTGTTGGGGTTATGCATGTCCGTATGTCTGTCCCGCCATTTCATGACAGACCTCTCATGGTGCCACAACTCGATGTCCATATGATCTAGACCGTACTTTTGGATGACGAGGTTCCAAAGCCAGATGGTGAAGCGACACTTGTTTGATAGTTGTACAGTACGAATGGCAGCACAATGAAAACACTCCAGCAGCCCTGGCGTCGCTCTCCTAGGAGCGGCTCGGACGGACCTTGCACACCGCCTCGGTCGGCTCCCTCCCGCCAACTTATCACCTTGGCATTGCCATAGGACAAGAGCGGAGCCGGTTAGGATTGGGCCTCGAATGCTACAAGCGCCACAACCAGGGCCAGAACCCACCCACCCCCCCCCCCCCGGCCTAGGGTGTAGCTCTGGCACTCCCATAGGGTGTTGTCGGGCAAAGCCCACACGACGCTTGCGACGGCAGGGCAGTCTTCTCTCGCACTCCTCGACGGATCTCGAATGGATCTCGAGCGGCGGCGGCTGATGTGTTCATGACGACGATGTGTGGCTACGAGCAAGGTGTGGTCTTGGGGCCTTGCCTCACGTGTCGGGGTCGCCGTCGACGTCGCTGGAGGCTATCAACTGCTAGGGGTGACGACTTGGGATCTCACACATTTCTCATATTCGCGTTCCAGCGGTGTTGGCTGCGGATCGAAGCGCGGCACACCAAGGGATCCGTTGACCTGATCTGGAGTTAGCGGGGACGCTCGGGCTCCGACATGGGTGAAGAGGAGGTGCGGGTATGTAAGGTTGTGAAGGCGTCGGGCTAACACGGATCAGACATGCGCAGTGGCTAGCCATGACAACGTTGGGCTCTCACGAGAACGGGTGGAGGTACATATTGTTGAGTAAATAGGCAATTTTTCAAGTAAATTAATCCATGAAATAATTACTAACATGGCATTGACTAGATTCATGACATACTGATCACGGATCATATTAGCAAGTACTACGCATATAGCAGAAACATCTACGCATATAGCTAGTACTACTAGGGCAGAAATAAATAGGAGCGGGATAAACATGTTATACCCTCCGATCGGCCACTTGGCCGTAGCAGCAGCGTTGACGACGGCAGCATCCTCTGCCGCCTTCTTCTCGGCTAAGGCGATTTGATCTCGTGATGGCTAGGGTTGGCGTTAGCCCTGCTTATATAGGCGGCCGGGTGGCGTGGCGAGGCGGGCGGCGGAGGAGGAGTGTGCAAGGGCCTCTTCTCTTCTCACTCTCCAATGGCATGTAGAATAGAGACCCTTATAAAAGGGTCCAACTTCTTCTCCACTAGCGGGGTGGGACTAAACTTCTCACCACCACCTTGTCAAGCCACCACCTACATGGGCCCTTGGAGATTTCAGAAATTCTCTTATGGGCCTAAATCCGACCACTAATTTCAACAATCCCCCACCAGATCTCAAGGGCACATCATGTTCCCTCGTTCCAATCACTGTTTTAATATACCAACATTTTAGTGAAGACCTGTTAAGGTTGAGCTTCACCCAGAACAAGTAGTTACACCCCTTTACAACTGAACAATGGACTATGCCTTGAATTGTCAGTTTGGCGTAAAGAAGCTTCACCACAAGTTTTACTAGTACTAGACTATCGAAGGTTGACCCCTCGGGTGAAGCATATAAGTCACACTCCTGGCCTATTCATGAGTTTACTAGAGATCACCCCAATCTCATATACTATGACCAGCAGTCAGGCTCATATAGGTGTGTTCCTCCAAAGATCGCTCTGTAGGACAACATCTTGCTTACACATAAGCTTTAGAACACATTAAGACAGTAGTCATCCTACCATACAGTATTCGAGAGCATCGCATCTCCAACGGAGTGGGTTAGTAAAGTTACTCTCCTCAGTTCACCACTGGCTTATTTTTCCAGGTCCTACTTCACGGGATCTCCGATCATATAGGTTGGGCTACTGCCATGGCAACTCATGTGGGTCTCATACCCATCTCCCTCGATGCACTATCTATCACAAGACGTGATAGCCCTTTAGTAAAGGGATCTGCCGGATTCTTAGCCGTTTGGATGTAATCCAACGCTATCACTCTGGAGTTTCTCAAACGTCTGACAGACTTCAATCTCATTCTTATATGTTTGTTGGACTTCATATTATCCTTTGAATTCTTCACTTTGATAATAATTGTCTGATTATTGCAGTTCATAAGGATAGCCGGAACCGGCTTATCAACCACAGGTAAGTCCATCAAAAGATCTCGAAAAAATTCTGCTTCGACACTAGATATGTCTAATGTTGTTAATTTTGCTTCCATTATCGATCTCGTTAAGATCGTTTGCTTGCAAGACTTCCAGGAAACAATACCACCTCCAAGAGTAAATATATACCTAGTAGTGGCCTTCATCTCATCAGCACCAGAGATCCAATTCGCATCACTATACCCTTCAAGTACCGATGGGTATCCCATACAGTGAATCCTGTGGTTGACAGTACCTTTCAGGTAGCGCATGATTCTTTCAACAGCACGCTAATGAACATCGCCTGGATTGGCAACAAACCGGCTAAGTTTTCTCACAGCAAACGCGATGTCAGGCATCGTTGTGCTAGCTAGATACATAAGCAAACCAATAGTTTGAGAGAATCTCAATTGATCTATAGCTCTGCCTTTGAACTTTCGAATCATCATACTAAGATCATATGGTGTTTGAGAAATTTTACAGTTTGAATATCCAAAGCGACTCAAAATCTTATCAACATAGTGGGATTGCAGAAGTGTAATATAGGCGGCCGGGTGGAGAGACGTGGGATGAACCCACATCCGAGTCGGTAACAGCCCACGATCCGACGTCTCAGGTCGTGGCGCATCCGTTACGTATTCTCCGTTCCTGACCGGCAAAAATAAGTGCGTAGGTATGAGCTCGGCTCAGCTCATCCCCGCAACCCGCAACGCGTCGCGATGAGGCAGGCGGCGGTGGAGGAGTGCGCGAAGGCCTCTTCTCTTCTCACTCTCCAATAGTACGTAGAACGGTAGAAGAGAGACCCTTATAAAAGGAGCGAGCTTCTTCTCCACTAGCGGGGTGGGACTAAACTTCCCACCACCACCTTGTCATGTCACCCTACATGGGGTCTTAAAGATTTCTGAAATTCTCTTATGGGCCTAAAGCTCACCGCTACTTTGAACACATATGTGTGGAGGCTCGAAGGAGGAGGTGCTTTGGCTGGCGATGGTTGCATGTGTCTGTGCTGATGCCCAGGATGCGAGTTCTGTTGGATTTGTTGTTTATGGATCAGGATGTGGAAAGTTTCTCTTCTGTTTCTGCATGAATTATTTCGTTGGATCTGCAGCTCTATGGCTAAACAATCCCTTAACTGTGAAGATGCTGCATGTGTCTCTGCTGATGGTGTTCCATTCCCCCTTAAATATGAAGCTGCTGCATGTGTTGATGCAGAAACAAAACCGAATGCCTTTTTTTCGTAAAAAAAACATATGTTTCTGCTTTAGGTGAATTCAAAATAAGTAGTACCTCATCAGGCTAGTTAGTTTAGTTTGCATCTGGCAGCCAAATGTTTCCCGGGTTTGTGGTTTGAAAGTTTAAATTGTCTGCAACAATATTTTGAGCATGGTCACACTATAGTTTGACATGTTTTTGCTGCAAGACTTCTGAAGAATCTTGCTCATACGATTCTTCCAACTTCACCTTGTCCAATTTAGCGCCATCACATAGCAAAGATTCAGTTCTCTGCAGCTTGATAGGAACATAAGATGGGCAACTGAAATTGAGTACCCTGTTTGTTTCAGTGAGCAAAGAGCAAGGGGAATTTTGAGATGATAGAAGAGAGAATTTCATACGAATGGAACAAACAACTTGTTGAGAAGCAAAAGCAGGTAACAAGCATCCATAAGATCAATTGCAGACAGCCATAGCCCATAGATATATAGAACAAGAGAACTACTAAGATTCCCACAGAAATCAGAGATACAATGGCGCTCTTGCTCGACGAATCTGACAAAAGGGCAGCTACATACAGACTAGTCATCTTGTCCATGAGAAATGGAACAGATTACACACTGGCTAGGCTATGTCCACGGGGACGGCTACTCCTTGGTGGCTGCGGCCTTCTTCTTGGGGGACTTGGTGGCGGCCTTCTTCTTGGGCGACTTGGTGGCCTCCTTCTCGGCGGCGGCGGGGGACTTCTTGGGGAGCAGCACGGAGTTGATGTTGGGGATGACGCCGCCGTGGGCGATGGTGACGCCGGCGAGCAGCCTGCCGAGCTCCTGGTCGTTGCGGACGGCGAGCAGCAGGTGTCGCGGGATGATGCGCGTCTTCTTGTTGTCCTTGGCCGCGTTGCCGGCGAGTTCCAGCAGCTGCGATTCATCAAACCAAGAACGGAATCAGGCATCTGCCCAGCACAAGAAGAAAAGGGCTGAACGGAGGCTGGAGGACAGCGAGAAGGTCTGCGGTTACCTCGGCGGCGAGGTACTCGAGGACGGCGGCGAGGTAGACGGGGGCGCCGGAGCCGACGCGCTGCGCGTAGCGGCCCTTCTTGAGGTAGCGCCCGATGCGGCCGACGGGGAACTGGAGCCCGGCCTTCACGGACCGGGTCACCGCCTTCTTCCTCTCGCCGCCCTTCCTTCCGGCCATTGCTGCTTCTCCGGCGACGAGGAGTCTCGAGGTGTGGTGCTGGATCCTGGATTGGAATGCTCTGAGCTTGGTGGCTTTTATTGGAGGCGGGGACAAAGCGGGTGGGGGGAGCGATCCGCGTGACGTCGTGCGCTCGCCGTTGGATCTGAGGGGAGATTCGCGGGCAGGGGGTGATCCGTGGGAGGTCCAGATGGACCAATTAGAGAGCACAGATTTGTACTTGAAATTGAAATTGAGTTTTAAACTAACAAAGTTATAATGGAATTTAGGCAATAAAATCAGTCTAATTCTACTCCACCTATCTGATTCTTCTATCCAATGAATTAATATGTGTCAAGTTACAGTTTTTTAAGCATCTCCAACAAACTAAAAAAATGTGCGCTAAAAATTAGCGTTTTTTGTGCGCGGGAGACAAAAAAGATGATAAAGCAGATGTTGTAAAATAAGGCGCACAAAAAGCGTCAGCATGCGTGATGCAAATGTTGGATGTGTTGGCTTCCAGGCTGCAAATTTAAGACATCAGATCGCGCACGCTTCATAATTTGCATTGCGTGTTTTTTGAGCGTGCGTTTTTTTGGCATCTGAAAAAGCAGTGTTGGTCCACGTGAAATAAAATTGTACAGTTGTGCGTGAAACTTTGCTGCATCCATCGCGGCGAGTCAACCGTTGTGGCGGCGGCTCGACATTGGGCAACCGTGATAATGTTGGAACCGGCTTCGAGATTTGTTATAACGGGCATCTCAAATTGTTGGAACAGGCCATCATGTTTGCTAGGACCGTTGTCATAGTGCATCAATTTTGCTTCAATCAGCCACGGCATTTGCCGGAACCGGCACACAAAATTGTAGAACGTGCTATTTTCTTCTTTTTCATGGTGACCATGGAAGGTGATGGCGTTTTTTTTTTTTTTTTTGCTGCAACCAGACATCATAAAGTTGTGCCCAACGTTGGGCCGTGCTCGAACGGTGGCTTTGTACATAGGTTCCGTTCTACATACAAGATACCATGGGAGCCAGAGTAGGGGGTGACGAGGAGGTGCGGCGATGACGGTGGTGAGGACGGGGTCGAGGATGAACAAGGCGGCGC
Source organism: Hordeum vulgare subsp. vulgare (assembly GCF_904849725.1). Taxonomy (NCBI): domain Eukaryota; kingdom Viridiplantae; phylum Streptophyta; class Magnoliopsida; order Poales; family Poaceae; genus Hordeum; species Hordeum vulgare. Next base: position 92,669 of record NW_025422515.1, read on the forward strand.
AGGTGGCTGGTGAGCGCGGCTGTCTCAAGGACGAGCTCGACGGTACGGGGAGGAAGAATTGAGGAGGAAGGAAGAACACGGCTCAAAAGAGATCCAATCAGACGGTTGCGCGACGGCGTGGGGAGGAAGAATTGAGGAGGAAGGAAGAAAATGACCCGCAGGGGATCCAATCGGACGGTTGCGCATCACTGAATCGAACGGCTGGGCCGACCGGCCAAAATTTTGGTTGACGCGCCAACGTCTAGGTCTAGCAGTGGCCTTTCCGAAACTTCTGTATCACACAGTTGGACGGTAGGGTATGTGATAAGGGGCTTAGGGCCGGTTCTTTTTCAGCTTATTGTCAAAATAAGTTCTTAGAGCATCTCCAACAGCCGCGCGATATAACCGCCGCGCTGGAAAAATTATGTTTTTTTTGCACGCGTGCAGCCGCTCCGAGCGCTCGAGCGGAGGCGCAAAAACCGCACACGCGGCATAAGTGGTTCAATGCGCAGGGCAAAACGGCATCAGGCGCCGCCTATTTCGTGCGCTCGCTTGTTGGAAATATGCCCTAGAGACAATAATAAATTGGTTATTATTATATTTCCTAGTTCATGATAATTGTCTATTATTCATGTTATAATTGTATTAACCAGAAACCAGAAACCGTAATACATGTGTGAATATATAGATCACAATGTGTCCCTAGTAAGCCTCTAGTTGGCTAGCTCGTTGATCAATAGATGATCATGGTTTCTTGATCATGGACATTGGATGCCACTGATAACGGGATCACATCATTGGGGAATGATGTGATGGACAAGACCCAATCCTAAGCATAGCACTAGATCGTGTTGTTCGTCTGCTAAAGCTTTTCTAATGTCAAGTATCATTTTCTTAGACCGCGAGATTGTGCAACTCCCGGATACCATAGGAGTGCTTTTGGTGTACCAAACGTCACAACGTAATTGGGTGATTATAAAGGTGCACTACGGGTATCTCCGAAAGTGTCTGTTGAGTTATACGAATCGAGACCTGGTTTGTCACTCCGTGTGACGAAGAGTTATCTCTGGGCCCACTCGATAATCTATCATCATATTGAGCTCAGTGTGACTAAGGGGTTAGCCACGGGATGACGTGTTACAGAACGAGTAAAGAGACTTGTCGGTAACGAGATTGAACACGGTATAGGGATACCGACGATCGAATCTCGGGCAAGTATCATACCGATAGACAAAGGGAATTGTATACGGGATTGATTGAATCCTTAACATCGTGGTTCATCCGATGAGATCATCGTGGAACATGTGGGAGCCAACATGGATATCCAGACCCCGTTGTTGGTTATTGGCCGGAGAGGTGTCTCGGTCATGTCGGCATGCTGCCCGAACCCGTAGGGTCTACACACTTAAGGTTTGATGACGCCAGGGTTATAGGGAAATAGTGTACGTGGTTACTGAAGGCTGTTCGAAGTCCCGGATGAGATCCCGGACGTCACGAGGAGCTCCAGAATGGTTCGAAGGTAAAGATTGATATATAGGATTAGGGGTTTTGGACACCGGAAGTGTTTCGGACGTCACTGATAACGTACCGGGACCACCGGAAGGGTTTCGGGGGTCTACCGGGAGGGGCCACCAGCCCCAAGGCTAGCATGGGCCAAAAGGTGGATGGGAACCAGCCCAGAGTGGGCTGGTGCACCTCCCACCTAGGCCCAAGGCGCAGCAAGAGAGGGAAGGGGGGAAACCCTAGCGCAGATGGGCCTAAGGCCCATCTGGGGTACGCCACCCCCTCTCCCATGCCCTGGCCGCCACCTCCCACGCCAGATGGGGCTGCCGCACCCCTTGGTGGCCTCCTTCTCGGCGGCGGCGGGGGACTTCTTGGGGAGCAACACGGAGTTGATGTTGGGGATGACGCCGCCGTGGGCGATGGTGACGCCGGCGAGCAACCTGCCGAGCTCCTGGTCATTGCGGACGGCGAGCAGCAGGTGGCGCGGGATGATGCGTGTCTTCTTGTTGTCCCTGGCCGTGTTGCCGACGAGCTCCAGGAGCTGCGATTCATCAAACCAAGAACGGAATCAGGCATCTTGTCCAGCACAAGAAGAACATAGCAGAGCAGACGCTGGAGGACAGTGAGAAGATCTGCGGTTACCTCAGCGGCGAGATACTCGAGGACGGCGATGAGGTAAACGGGGGCGCCGGAGCCGACGCGCCGCGCGTAGCGGCCCTTCTTAAGGTAGCGCCCGATGCGCCCGACGGGGAATTGGAGCCCGGCCTTCACGGACCCGGCCACCGCCTTCTTCCTCTCGCCGCCCTTCCTTTCGGTCATCTTCTTGCTTGCTGCTTCTCCGACGAACGACAAACCACTCGAGGTGTGGGACGGGGAGCGGGTGCTGGATCGGAACTACTGCGCGTTGCGCTGCTCCGAGTTTGTGGGTTGGGACGACGCAGGGGCCGCGGGTTTTATTGTGTGTGTGTGGAGGGGGGGGGAGGAGTTTCGCAAGAGGGGGGATCACAAGGATTTGCTATTACACACCTCAACGATCTTGTCGATAGGTGAGAGGGGGCTTGGAATTGAATTTTCTTCAAAAATCAAACCGGCCTCTGCATTGAAATTTGCTAGAATTCTAATTTTGTTGTTTGGTTGTGGATAGTATTCCCTCCGATTCTTTTTTCACTGCGTCTAATTTTTTCTCATTTTTTCCCATATAGTCTGCGCGTTCCTTTTCTCCAGCTATCTTTACCAAACCTGTCCCTAATAATTAGCTTTGCATGCAGCGTTAGGTGTTAACTCATCTTCCTAGTTTACTCGGGTTAATTCATCCAAAGAAAAGGGAATGCAGCTGTCCTTGTATCCGGGATTGAAGTTATACGTAGAGAAAAAACGAATCGGAGGGAGTAGATGGAATTAAGGACATGCCCAAGGCTCACATGCAGATTTACTCACCGTGGCATCTCTCTGCCAATAGGGGACCAGTTAGCGAACACTAATGTCGAAGACGGCCATCCAACGTTACTCACATATATTTCATTTATTGTTTTAACTAACTGAACGAATTCATGCAAACACGACGATTTTACTACATTTGAGCATTTTTCATAAAAACACACAAAAGTCATTACATTTTTCATATAAATCAAGAGTAAACCTTATTCTAAACCTATACCAAATGATCGTCATTGTCCGTTTACCATGTCTGGTCATGAGCCCCGAGAACTGAAGCTTTGCCTTCTTCAGTTCCGCCTCGGCGCTCTCTAGCTTCATCCCTAGAGCCCCGGGATGAAGTTGTATGCCTCCATGTCACCGCCAAGCGTCTAATCGACCGACGATGTTCAACCCACCTACCATGCACTACTATTCTTTGCTACGGGCGCGGACGTGTCTGCTTCGTTGTTGGCGGTAACGCCAGCGGCCGCGACGGATATCACGGACGAAGCGATAGGACTCGAGTAACGCCTCGTGCTCAGTCACATCCACGTCTCGCATGATGGATGTGATAACGGCGAGCAACTCCGCGCGTTGGTGCTCCTCAAGGAGGCAGAAATTGTAGGCTTAGACGACATGCGCCTGCCGAAACTTAGCATCCTCCACCTCCCGCATCATGTTGGTGTAGTGCGCACGGGCCTCGTCGATGGTGATGGCCGCACACACTAGTGAGGAGGGTGGCGCCGCTTCATCTTGCATTGGGGCACCGTCGGACTTCATGTGATGGTCGTACTGCCAGCCCAAACGCAGTCGTGCGGCGCCGCTACGTAGTGAGCTCCTTTATTATATAGTTTGTTTTTACTTATTTTTTCATTTTAATTTATGATATATATTTTTTTGAACGAAAGGGGTTCCCCTGCCCTATTTTATTTAAAATTAAGCAACAGAGTCTTACAGAACCACCAACTAGCTAGAATGATCTGAGCAAAGACCAACAAAATACCAGACAAAACCAGGAGTGCAGTTCAGCTAACGCATCGAAGAGCCTTACAGAAATCTTTTATTACAGACACAGAAGAAAAAAAAACTACTTAGCTCCCTGCTCCCTCCCAGGATCATCTCCACGTGATCTGAAGCAATTCCCCACGCCTCTTGTTCAGCGGCCTGATGTAATCCCGAAGAAGGATTGCCTGAGCATCAATGAACAATACCTTACATTGATTTAGATAGATGTCCAGCTTTGCAAGAATGCATTTTGCACTTCTCCAGGATCGGCCTTGAAAGCAAAATTCATTTCTCAGCTTCCAGATGCTCCATAAGGAGGCAACAACCATCATATTTATCACAACATTAGCTTTAGGATCCACAACAATGTAACATCATCAAAATTTAAAATTTCTGGTTTACTGAACACCTAAGATAGGAAACCCCACAGTTGCTTAGCGACTACACAATCAAAAAACAAATGTTGCACTGATTCTTTACAGCTGTAGAATAGACAAGTAGCATATTTCACCGGCCTACGCTTTTCCAGGTTATCCCTAGTTAACACCTTGTTATACACACACAACCAAAGAAAAATGTGAAATTTTTGTGGACAAATCACTTTCCACAAATTATCACCAAAGGTAGAAACTACACCCCCAAAATTAATTTGACTATAAAAAGAGTTGACTGGGTACGAGCCATTCGACTCTAACTTCCAGATAGGGAGATCGGTATCATCTGAGAGAGTTTCTTGTCTCGCCACCTCAACAAGATTGTCCCAGAGAGCTAAACCTGCCTGATCCACACATCTCCGGAATGTCAATCTTAGTATATTCCCATCCCAGACCTTGGCCACCGTATAGTATGTTTGATTGCAAATTTTGAAAAATTTCTAGAATTGGACTTTCAAGGTCCCCAACTCAAACATCATGCCAGAAACTAATTGATTCCCCATTACCCAGTTCCCATTTATAAAAGACTTTCGCTCCAGCTAGAGCCCACGTAACGCTCTTTCAAAAGGTTGAGCCACTGCCACTCCTACTCCATAAGATGTTCGGGGAGTTTACAATGTACTTGTAACTAATAAATTTTTTCTAGTCCCGGACTGAATCATCCAAAAAAAAATTTCCCCAAGAATCCAAGAGGGCCATATTAAATTATTTCAGATTGGGGATCCCTAAACTTCCATACTCTTTCTTCCTCGTAATCTGCCCCCACCTAGCTAGATGATACTTATGTTGGTCATTTAAATCTCCCCAAAAGAAATGTGCCATCTGGGCATTGATAGCATTAATCGCCCATTTGGGGAATCTAATCGCAGACATAAGATAAGCAGGAATGTTGATAATACACGCATAGAGCAGAACAATTTTCCCTCTGTATGCTAAAAACCTACCCATCCAGCCAGACAGATTCTTAATGATTCTATCTATAATTGGTTGGATGTCTTCACGTCTGAGGTTATCATAATGCAGAGGAACGCCAAGGTACTTTATAGGGGAATTACCAAGCTTACAACAGAAAATCTATGCAAACTCCTTAGTTAGATCTTCTTCCACATTAATGGTCATAAGGTCACTCTTGTGGAAGTTGATCTTCAGCCCCGATAAATTTCTAAACAGGTCAGGAACCATTTGAAATGTCTAGCCTTATCAACATAATTCTCTGAAAAGAGAATGGTATCATCCACATATTGTAAGCTAATCACACCCCCAGGAATGATGTGAGGTAAAAGCCCCGCAATCAACCCCTGGTTAGCAGCTTTTTGAAGCATTTTGGTAAATACATCAGCAACCAAGTTAAAGAGCATTGGAGAAGATGGGGCACCCTATTTAAGCCTTTTACCCCCAACAAAATGAGGTCCAACTAAGTCATTAATCTTCACACTAAAAGTGATGTTAATTGATATACTTTTAATCCAAGAGATCCATCTGTTCCCGAACCCTCTAAGAAATTCCCAGCTCAACCTATCATATGCCTTCTCATAATCAAGTTTAAGAACTAGGCCATGTGTCCTTGTCTTTTTCACTTCATGAATGACCTCATGAGCCATAACCACACTCTCCAAAATATATCTCCCTTTAATAAATGTTGTTTGGTTGGTGGAGATCAATCTATGGCCAATATGGGCCATTCTATTGGTCATAGCTTTGGAGAAAAATTTACTGCACAATTACTCAGGCCGATGGGTCTAAAAAATTTCATGTCCTTGGCATTTCGCTCTTTAGGAATAAGAACAATCAGAGCGAAGTTCAATCTGTGAATATCAAGATCTCCACATTCAAAATCTCTAACTAAGGCCATAAAATCTCCTTTAATCACATCCCAAAAGGATTGATAAAACAGGAAAGATAACCCATCAGGGCCAGGAGCGCCATTGGCATAGCTGCCAAAAATGGCAGTTTTGATCTCCTCCTCCGAGAAATCTCTCTGGAGGGTATCATTCTCTTCTTCAGTCACCAGTTCCTCCTCCTCCCAGAAGGAAGCCCCCAAGTTAATGTTATCTTTTGGTTCAAAGCTAAAGAGCTTCTTATAAAAGGAAGTTGTAACTTCCAGCATTCCCTCAGTAGACTGAACTAGACCATAGTCACCATTCAGCATAGAGAGGTGATTTTTCCGGTGTTTATGGTTAGCCATAGCATGAAAATATGCATTATTTTTATCCCCACCAATAATATTACGATCTCAAGATCTTTGCCACAAGGCAGTTTTTTTCCTGTTTCCAAATAAAATCAAGTTCAGATTTAATCTCATTCAGCCTACATCTATCCTCCGCATTTAACTGATTTTTTCCGAGAAAACATCCAATACATCATATTCCAGCATAAGCTCTCTCTTCTTTTTCTTAAAACCAGTTTCCATATTAATACTCCAGCCTTTAATTTTTTCCCGAAGGATTCTAGTTTTGTTCATCCATCTATCCATGGCATTCTCTCCTTGGATAGAGGTATTCCAAATACTAACTACTAATTCTCTAAAGCGAGGTTGGTCAAGCCACCACTTCTCAAACTTAAACATCTTAGGGGAGGTAACCCTCCTAGCCCTAGTATCAAAGAATCAACGGGGTATGATCACTCCCCACCCTGGGCAAGGCTGTCAACACTGACAGAGGGAAGTGACCATCCCAAGAGGTAGAAACCAGTACACGATCAATGGTCGCAAAGATAGGATTCTCCCGGTTATTACCCCAAGTGTAACACCTATTAGCAATGTTAATCTCCATCAAAGCCCATTTATTTACCCAATCATTAAACAAATATACCAACTGATGATTGACTACCCCATTATTTTTATCTGCAATGTAACGAACTAGATTAAAGTCTCCCCCAAGGATGACTGGATAGGTGAGCCCAACCATCACATCATGAAGCTCAGCTATAAACTCCAATTTAAGCTCATTATAGGCCATGCCATAAATCGCCACTAGATGCCAAACAAAACCATCTTTTTTATTCTTAAGAGTAGCAATACAGCAAAACTTCCTCTCCACAAAACCTATGATATCAAACAACTCATTATTAAGACCCACAAGGATCCGCCGTGCTGTATTAATAGCAGGAAGCGAGTGCCAGGTAAAGTCCCTGCCACCCTCAATCTTCTTCAAAATAGTATTCTTAATAATCTATTTTTTAGTTTCAAAGAAACCAACAAAGTCCACTTTATTAGATTTCAGAAATTCACATAGGCACTATACTTTACCAGGTTTGCCTAGACCTCGGATATTCCAAAAGGCCCCAATCATTTTATCTTAAAAGGATGTGATAAGCCACAAGATTTATATTTTGTTCTAAGTTTAGGACTCTCCATCTCCAGATCGACAGTGCCATCTTATGTAAAAGATGGATTTTGCCTATCATCACTTTCAACTAATCCACAACCCAGGTCCAGATTATCAGGGAGAACAATCTCTGTGTTATTATTCGCAAACTGAATACCCTTATTTTCTCCTCATAAATCATATCAGAAATAATATCTAACAACTCCACTTCATTCTCCCCTATGCATATATCAACCTTATCTGTATAAGAAACTAAAGTTTCAGGAGAAAAGGTAGCAAATGATTTACGTTTGAACGTAGCTGGAATTTCCAAATTCTTCTTCTGCATGAATGCAACAAATTTATCCATGATCTTGACCCCCCCCCATGTTCCCTGGTTCGTGGTTTGTTGCTGAGGACAGGGCCCCACCTCCCATCTTTACTAGCGTTGATCTTCTTTTGCCCTGCTTCTTTTTCCAAGGTGTCCAGCAAGGATCTCTTAGTAGACCCCAATGCAGTAGATATCTCTTTAGCCAGACACTACATCTCAGGCATCATATCCTCTTCCTCCTCATCAGATTCCAACATATCAAATTTACGGAGTTGTTCAGAGCAATAGTCCAGATGGACAGACATAGGCACAACACTAGTACAAATGGGAGAGCCCGCATCCACATCCAGCTCCTTCCCCATATATGTCTCCAGGTCAAACACCTTTTCTTCAGGCAGTTTTTCCTAGTTTCCTCAACAAAGTCATCATGGATCTCATATAACAGAATATGGGGGTGGAAATCAGCTGCAGAAACAACACCCACTTGAACACACTTGTTATCACTCCCAGTTTCTAGATTCTTGGACTGAAAATTGGGCTTATCAATCTCATCAATTACTTCATCATCACCCATGTCATCTCCCTCCTCTTCTCCCCCTTGTTCTTCATCATTTACCCCATGGTTATCTTCATCAGGATCAACACCATCTCCATTAGCTCTCCACCAATCTGATCAAAGCCTTCCATAGTGAATAACAGGATATAGAGTTTCCTTTTCATCTGCACCAAACTTTCAAAAGGAATTTTTTTGGGGGTCCCTGCACGCAACTTTAATCCTTACTACTTCAGAAAAGCTCTTAAAAATCCCATTCCAATCTACATCCACAAGGATGCCAAACACATGCAGCAACTTGAGCAAATACCATCCAAGCACACCACTTTGGAGGGATTCCTTCAATCTGAACCCAAGCTTCAATTAGTTCTCCAAATGGGTCTAACATGCCTTGCCATTCACATATTTTCACGGACACACCATCAATTGGCAACTCAAAAGCAGGAAACTCAATTAGGTCATTAGCATTTTTCTAAGGTGGAAACCTCAACAAGAACTTCTTCTCCTCCAACTCTCTGATCTGCCATGGCCAATCCTTGTACTTACAAAATATCTCATTTAACTGAGTTAGCAGCTCTGAAGCAGAAACTTCACATTTAACTAGCTTAAGGATGACACAGTTTTTATAATTTAGCCAGCTTGGCTCCGCAGCCACAGGAATATCGATATGGTAAAAACCCAATCCAGCAGCTGCACTACCAAAATAGGTAGCAGTAGGTTGTGGTTTAGCCCAGGCAACACAATTGTTCACATTATGACTGCCTGCATAGATGAAAGATCTTTTTTGCTTCATTACAGTTCCCCGCATGGTACCCTGGCGAGCTACAATTAAAACAGATCATGTCCTTGTACCTGGGATCAAGGGCGTGCACCGCTAGGATCTGAGAGGTCGCAGGAGGTTTGTCAGCCGGGGTTGGGACAGGTGTAGGGATCTGCTTCCCTCCAGTCCCAAATTTGGCCATCGGCGCTACTTTGGCTTGATTTCCAAGAGGGGCAACCTTAGCCTCCTGGAGGTTCTTCTTGCCAGGAGGGGTCCAATGGTTCCTCATCTGGTTCCCCCGCCCTTTGTTCTCCATCTCCCCCCGCACAACCTGGGTGAACGATCTAGATCCAAGGGCAGTCCCCTCGGAGGAAACTTTGAAGGTGGTGGAGGATGGGTCAAAACGACCAACAGATCTCAAGGGGAAGCAGTCTTGAAGAGTAAATTTTTTTTGCTATGAACATATCTTACCTCACCCAAAAAAGTTTGGGGAACGAGGAGCTTGTTGGGGAACGTCGCATGAGAAACAAAAAAATTCCTACGCGCACGAAGACCTATCATGGTGATGTCCATCTACGAGAGGAGATTTGCATCTACGTACCCATGTAGACCGCACAGCAGGAAGCGTTAAGAAACGCGGTTGATGTAGTGGAACGTCCTCACGTCCCTCGATCCGCCCCACGAACCGTCCCGCGATCCGTCCCACGATCCGCTCCGATCTAGTGCCGAACGGACGGCACCTCCGCGTTCAGCACACGTACAGCTCGACGATGATCTCGGCCTTCTTAATCCAGCAAGCAAGACAGAGAAGTAGATGAGTTCTCCGGCAGCGTGACGGTGCTCCGGTGGTGGTGAAGGATCTACTCCTGCAGGGCTCCGCCCGAGCTCCGCAGAAATACGATCTATAGGAAAAACCGTGGTGTTTGTGATCGGGCTGCCGTGGCAAAAGTTGTCTCAAATCAGCCCTAAAACTCCACTATATATAGGAGGAGGGGAGGGGAGGCTTGCCTTGGGGTCCAAGACCCCAAGGGTGCGCCGGCCAAGGAGGTGGAGGAGCCCACCTCCAATCCTAGTCCAACTAGGATTGGAAGGTGGAGTCCTTCCCTTCCTTCCCATCTCTTTTTTTATTTTCTCTTTGATTTTCTTATCCCTTGCGCATAGGCCTTATTGGGTTGTCCCACCAGCCCACCAAGGGCTGGTGCGCCACCCCTATGGCCTATGGGCTTCCCTGAGTGGGTTGGCCCCCTCCCGGTGAACATCCGGAACCCATTCGTCACTCCCGGTACATTCCCGGTAATGTCCGAAAACCTTCCGGCAATCAAATGAGGTCATCCTATATAACAATCTTCGTCTCCGGACCATTCCGGAAACCCTCTTGACGTACGTGATCTCATTCGGGACTCCGAACAACATTAGGCAACCACACATATAAATCAACTATACTAAAACATAGCCGAACCTTAAGCGTGCAAACCCTGCGGGTTCGAGAACTATGCAGACATGCCCCGAGGTACTCCTCGGTCAATATCCAATAGCGGGACCTGGATGCCCATATTGGATCCTACATATTCTCCGAATAACTTATCGGTTGAACCTCAGTGTCAAGGATTCAGACAATCCCGTATGTCATTCCCTCTGTCCTTCGGTATGTTACTTGCCCGAGATTCGATCGTCGATATCCGCATACCTATTTCAATCTCGTTACCGGCAAGTCTCTTTTCTCGTTCCGTAATACAAGATCCCATGACTTACACTAAGTCACATTGCTTGCAAGGCTTGTGTGTGATGTTGTATTACCGAGTGGGCCCCGAGATACCTGTCCGTCACACGGAGTGACAAATCCCAGTCTTGATCCATACTAACTCAACGGACACCTTCGGAGATACCTGTAGAGAATCTTTATAGTCACCCAGTTACATTGTGATGTTTGATACACACAAGGCATTCCTCCGGTGCGAGTGGGTTATATGATCTCATGGTCATATGAACAAATACTTGACACACAGAAAAACAGTAGCAACAAAATGACACGATCAACATGCTACGTTCATTAGTTTGGGTCTACTCCATCACATGATTCTCCTAATGATGTGATCCCGTTATCAAGCAACAACACTTTGCACATAGTCAGAAAACATTGACTATCCTTGATCAACTGGCCAGCCAACTAGAGGCTTGCTAGGGACATTGTTATGTCTATTTATCCACACATGTATCTACGTTTTCATTCAATACAATTATAGCATGGATAATAAACGATTATCTTTAAACAGGAAATATAATAATAACTATTTATCATTGCCTCTAGGGCATATTTCCAACAGAGCTAGGGTTTGGAGGACCGGGCTCCTTTTTATACTGTCTGGGGCGACGACACGGGGATGGAACCACCCACAACTGTCCAAAAAATCCACCACCTCTTCAGAAACCCCGTGAGCTAGATGAGAAGACGTATTTTTCTTATGCACTTTCTTCCTGACCACACATCCCTGTATGGCTAGATTAGAAGTGATCGGACGGCTCCGAAGGATCTTAGGCCAAATCAAATCATGCCTCCCCCCCGATTGCAGAAGCAATCCCACTATTATCCCCTGATACTTTCTCAACTGGAACCTCGCTAGCTGAAGAATCCATTTCTAAATCACTCAAAGGGACAACCCCCAAATTACCTTCTGCAATCTATCGATTGTACCATGATAATTTCTCAATTGGAATCTCGCTAGGTCTAGCATTCATTCCTAAATCACTCAGAGGGACAACCCCCAAATTACCCTCCTATCATCTAGCTTCATATCAACCTTCACCATGAACTGAAATTTCTTCGAGTGATAATGAGAATGTGATTTGGAATGACGTACCTGAACAGAAGATACAATTGCTCCACGATCCCCCGGCCAGGGAGGCGGCTCCAAATTGCCCCGCCGCACCCTCCTGTCGGGTTTCAATCTCTTCAGGGGACCCGGGGAGCACCGTCCCCAGTGGCAGGAACTCCAGGGGGATCCTTGCAATCTCCACCACCAGAGGCGGGCGGATATTGAGCCTGGATGGGTTCCTTGTCCTGAACCGCATCCATCTCTCTGCCTGCACCGGATCCGCAGACTCCGCCTCTTGAATCGTCCAGAACACCATCTCGTAGTCCATTGCCCCTTCGTCCCCGACGAACCTTATCCTCTCGACGAACTCCGAGCACCGGATGATCTCGACGCAGATCTCGGGCCACCTTGAGCGATCGGGGAACCTCTCTCGTACCACATGCACCATCTTCGCTCTGGCCTCCGGAGTCGACTATTCCACCCATGGCAGCTTCATCGATGGGAATGGCCGCAACGGCGCCGTCAATGGCTCCGGTAATGGGCCCTTCGCCATCGGAGGGAGAGCTGGCGGCGACGCCAGCATATGCGCGGGTCGCGCTCGCCTCAATCTCGCCTTGCGCCCTCCAGCCATCTCGAACTGGACAAACTGAGGGAGAAGAGAGAGTGTGCGTTGTGTCGACTATGCGAGAGGACGCGGTAGGTGGCTGCGAGATAAGCACGAGCCCTTCGATGGTCGAGAAGGCGCCATTAATGGGGGTAGGTGGGGCGCTGGCAATCGCCACGCACGGGGGTAGGTGAGGCGTCGGTTCGGTCGCCATTCTCGCACCGTGCTCAACTTACACTCCTTGGTGCTGAAATTTTATGATAATTTTATTTACATTATTATTTCCTCTTTCGTTTTCTTATTTTTTTCCTTTTGTATTTACTTTTTAGATATATAGTATTTTTTACAAATACACAAACATATTTTCTTTAAATGTGTGAACATTAATAATCTTCATGAGCACTGTTTTCAAAGGGCAGTACTGTACGCCGGCGCACCAGCCCAAAAACTCGTGTGAGTCGTAGGGTAGCCCTACAATTGGAGGCTCCCGCATCACTGGATCTCCCGCCTGCTCCTTCGTCCTCCTTTAGCAGCTCAGCCAACATCCCGATCCCAGCCTCCCCTACATCCCGCACGCGGCGCCACCTGCGGGTAGCCCCGCAGGCTCCCGCGCGCTCGTTGTCGTCGTCCCCATCGTCATCATGGACACCGCGCTCACCGCCGACGTCGTGGTTCGCAGCAACCCACCACCAACATCTCGCCTTCCCGTGAAGAAGAAAAATTGTCGATTGTAGCAAAAAAACAATATGGTTACAACAAACCACAATGATGGATGTAGCAAATTTGTATAATGGTTGTAGCGTTTTTCCATCATGGTTGCAGCTCGGCCATGCCAACGCTTGTAGCAAAAAAATACTGTTGCAACAAAACAGAATGACGAATGTAACAACATTGTATAATGGTTGTAGCATTTTTCCATCATGGTTGCAGCTCAGCTTGTAGCAAAATAATAATACAGTTGAAACAAAACAGAATGACGGATGTAGTAATTTGTATAATGGTTGTAGCGATTTTCCATCATGGTTGCAGCTCGGCCATGCCAACGCTTGTAGCAAAAAAACAATACGTTTGCAATAAAACAGAATGACGGATGTAGCAAATTTGTATAATGGTTGTAGCATTTTTTCATCATGGTTGCAGCTCGGCCATGCCAACGCTTGTAGCAAAAAAAACGACTGCAACAAAACAGAATGACGGATGTAGCAAATTTGTATAATGATTGTAGCATTTTTTTATCATGGTTGCAGCTCGGCGATGCCAATGCTTGTAACAAAATTTTCGTCAACACTTGTAGCTTTTTTTCATGTCGGTTGAAGCTTTTTCGCACACCACTTGTATCTTTTTTTCATGCCGGTTGAAGCAAAAAAAGATCGTCGTTTGTAGCGCCGCCGCCCCCTGTAGAAGCCCGTCGTGGAAAGCTTGGAGTAGTTGCGGTGGTGTGCTGCTGCAGCAAAGCTGGTGAGAGGCTTGCCGGCAACGTCGAAGCACGCGAGGTTGGCGTCGGCAGATGCGAAGAAGAAAGGGAGGAAGAAGACAAGAGGAGAGGATAAGGGTGGGCCTACATGGTGAACGCTGGGCCGCAGGATCACCACTTCATCAAATGCATCGGACACGTTCACGCAAACGGTTCGTCCGGCGCGCCGTGGGCAAATATTTCCCTTTTTCAAATACGTGGACAGTTTTGATACATACAAGAATACATTTTACATTGTATGTTAAAAATATTCTGAATACCTTTTGAAATTTCAAGAGCGCTTCTTCTAAATTTAATGACCATCATTTAGAATGCATGTTTTAAAAAAAATGTAAACACTTCTTAAAAATTATCATGAATATACTTTGAAAAGCTCAATCTTTTTGTTTGGAAATGTGTGAAAAGGTTAAATATCGTGAACATTTATCAGGTGTCCTTCCTAAATCATTATGAGACATATTGTTCTAAGAAATCACCTCTTGTCTTTTTTTAAATAAGAGAAGACAAAGGTTTTCTAAAATTGTCTCTCCTCCACCTCATCATGTATCTTATATGACATTCTTAAAATAACATCATTGTATATGCGAAAAAACAGGACTCTCAGCTCGTGGGACGATCAAATTCCTATGCCACGTCACCGATCCGCGCCCTGTCTCTCCCGGATCAACATCTTAGCCGTCCAATCACCTATGGATCCAACGGCAGACTCCACCCTCTTCCCTTGTTAAATCCCCTTTCCATTCCTCCCCACTCTCACCACCAGCAGCCGCCGCAGCCGCCGCTCCTCGTCCATCTCCATCTCAGTCAGCTCCAAGGGAGGAAGCCGTCAACCATGTCCGGTCGCGGCAAGGGAGGGAAGGGGCTGGGCAAGGGCGGCGCCAAGCGCCACCGGAAGGTGCTCCGGGACAACATCCAGGGCATCACCAAGCCGGCCATCCGGCGGCTTGCACGGCGTGGCGGCGTGAAGCGTATCTCGGGGCTCATCTACGAGGAGACCCGCGGCGTGCTCAAGATCTTCCTCGAGAACGTCATCCGCGACGCCGTCACCTACACCGAGCACGCCCGCCGCAAAACCGTCACCGCTATGGACGTCGTCTACGCCCTCAAGCGCCAGGGCCGCACCCTCTACGGCTTCGGCGGCTGACCTGCACCCGCCGCTGCTCCACCGAGTCGACCCTGGTAGCTGCTGCTGCTGTTCCGGTGCTATGGTTTCGTTTCTGAATTCCGTATGCATGCGTTGCTGTTCCGTCGGTCTGTGTAGTTAGCGGGAAGGCGATGGATCTGAATGTAATGGAATTGTTGGTTCTTGCAAGAAATGAATCTGAATGCAATGGAATTTGTACTGCATCTCATGATACGACTGTACCTCCTGGCTTGTTTCTGTACATTCTAGTAAAATTTCTCAGCAAGAACCTCGATGATGAATCTTTCAGTAATTTTCGTTTTGATTTTTTCACTGAATGGGATGCAAAATTCCCGCCTCAAAAAATTCATACAACGCGGGGTTCGAATGTTCAAAGTCAAAAGGTGTCGGGGATTCCAGCCTGCCTTCGTACTATTTCTTGTTTTTGTTAATGCAGTGTACTCTGACTCTGACCAACTCCCCTGTACATTGTGCTTGTTTGAACATACTGTCTGAAATGAAGATCACTGCTGCTACCCAACCACAGGCCAATTTCTGCCTGCTCAACTTCATGAGAAGATGTGTGTCACTGTCTATCTGAAGAGGAGTTGCAGCCTGTGTTTAGATCCTAGTTCCTCTCTATCAAAATAATTGTAGTTGGAGAGAACTAGACTAGTTCTTCCCAACTATAATTATTTAGACAAAGCACTTTTTAGCGCCTCCACCTCAGTTAACTTAGGCGACGGGGCAACAGCCTCCTTCTGGCATTGCTCCTGGATCCGGGACTTTGAAGACAGCATACCCACAAATTTTCAAACACTCCAGAAGAAAGAATAGGTCAGTAAAAAAGGCGTTAGAGAACAACACCTGGATAGCGGATCTTGCACACGGAGATACAACACACATCTGGCGCGATGTGATTAGCTTGCACAGGTGGCTGCAAGCTATGCATGTGCAACTGCTCGAACACACTCCAGACACCATCAAATGGAGACATGAAGCATCAGGGGTTTACTCGGCAAGCTCAGCATATCAAGCCCAATTCCTAGGCAATACAAGATCAGAAATTAGGAAGACCATATGGGATGCTTGGGCACCGCCTCGCCTAAAAATCTTCGCTTGGTTGGTAGTTAAGAACAGGATGTGGTGCAACGACAGATTACAAAGAAGAGGATGGCCAAATGGGTACTCCTGTCAGTTATGTCTCAGAAGCCTAGAATCAGCGACACACCTGTTCTGGGAATGCCCAATGGCAATAACAACATGGACGCAGGCGGGGTCTCGCACCGGATGTGCCTCGCTGAGCCCAAACATATGGAGCAGCAACACCACGCCACAAGAAATTCTCTCACATATGATAACCAAGTCAAGACCGGAGCATAAAAAAGGGGTGAGGACAATGACCATCCTGATTCTCTCAGAAATTTGGAAAGAAAGAAATGACTGCACATTCCGAAACAAAACAGCGCGGCTTGCAAACATAACCACCTCCATCACACGGTCCGTCGAGCTATGGAGGCAGGCAGGGGCAGTTTTCTTAGAGCACCCATTTGGGGATCCACCGTGAGGAGTTTCTTTTCTAGCCTAGGGGGCTGGACTTGGTCCATGTTTTCCATATTTTATTTTTATCCTTGATCCCAGGATCATCCATCATACAATGTATTTCTCGCCTTGCTACCTGCTTCGCAATATATGCCAGCCATCAACTGGGTTTAAAAAAAAAACTATAATTATTTAGGAACGGAGGAAGTAGATGTTATCTCTCATGCCTTGATGATTCTGTTCTGTAATACTTGTTGTATACTACTTTTTGACGTCTGAATGCTTTACTTCATATCTGATCATGATCTTCACAATTAAAATGGAGCCGGGAGTGATCCTCCTGATAGCCTCAATTATTATTTATGCAGAAAGGTTATCTGAATTTAAGTGTTTTTTTCACCATTCATACTAATCTGTGTTCTAAAACTTTTAGTTCAGCCAAATGGTTGTAGAACTGTCCATTGTTCTGCAGAATTTTAGTTCACTCAAATGGTTATAGAATTGCAGAATGCTCAACATAAAAGCTGACAAAATTGTACTGACGTGAGAAGAAAAAATATATCTTACGATCATCTTGTGCTAGTACTTTGTCAGCTGCCATTTTGCTATCGGGACATGTTTTTCTCCTGTTTTCTACTCTTTGATGATGAGTGACCAAAGCTTCCATGAGTTGTCTAACATTTGAAATTCAATCATTTCATGAATTATCTTAACAAATGAACATTTTCACTTCCTCGCCAACAAAAAAAAAAGACGATATAGAATTGACCCACACAATGATAGGTTGAACTAAATGAAACTAAATTGTTTTGGATATAGCTCTACCACTTAAGAAATAAAGCATCTCGATTAATTGTAGTAAATAAAAAACAGAAAAATAAGGCAAACAATTTGGTTATTATGATTCCAACAGGAATACATAAAACATAGACAAGAAAAAATGGTGTTATGAGTTTGCATTTTTTATAACACAGTACAATCAAAGTCACCCGCATACAGGAGGATACACTCATTCCTATGAACACACGCGCACACCCTACTTCAATGAGCACCTCCGAAAGACCGAGCCGACACAGCATTTGGAGATTGGTGTAGTCGTCACATACATCTTCGTAGTCAACAAGAACGTCTCCTTTCAATGAATGCACATCGCAGAAAGCCGTGCCATGAATCTAAGATAATACGAGCACCAATGTCATGTTTTTTTGCGGGTGAAACTTTGTATTACTCAAGTGGAAATACCACAGTCTGCATTACAAAGTTCAATAATCTCTGATAAACCAGAGTTGAGCCAAACTACCGTTCTACACCTCATTCTAGCATACTTTGCCAGAAAATCACTAACATTATTTTGACTCCGTTGAACATAACTAAAAGTAGTGCTACGTATGTTCTTCAGAAGCTTGATTTCTGTCACCAACATGGACATGATTGATCTGTCAATTGAGTCGCTCACGATCATGTTCGAAGCCTCCCGTGAGTCCATCTCTACCTGAATAGGTAGGTTTGTCCTCTGAATAGCCAGCGAAAGACCCTCCATACATGCACTTAATTCAGCTCCCAAAGCATTTCTGCAGGAAAAGAGCTCCCTGCATGATGTGTAAATGATCTGACCCGTACTGTCACGAAGAACCATACTTGCACCAGCTCGCCCATCGGTTGTCCAAGAGCCATCGATGTTGAGCTTAGCCCAGCCCTCCATAGGCAAAACCCACTTAATGTTTGGAGTAGGAGGTAGAACCAATCGCGATCTAGGTAACTATTCATAAGCAACCACTTGCTTCCCCTTCTGCAGTTCCTCCTGTGAATAATTTAGTGATAGCAGTGAATCCAAGTATCCCATTAGGAAACGTTTAGATTCCTCCATCGGAGGGTGTTCTTTGTAGTGAGTAACCTCATTCCGATTATGCCACACCCTCCATAAGGTCATCAGTAGCATGCCTCTCTCTAACACAGAAAGAGGGTGAAGTGTATCCAACAACCATTTAGTGCCTGAATTCTTCAAATCCGCACGCTTAGGCAGACGCCAAACTGAATCCATACAATCCCAAAGCTGCACTGCTGGTGGGCACTTGCAGAGAGCATGGAAGGTATCTTCCTCTCCCCTCTCGCAGATTGGGCATAATCCACTCGTTTCTAGGGTGCATTTGAATTTGTTCGCCAAGTTGGAAGGGAATTCACCGCAACGTGCCATGCAAAGTTTTTGACCGTAGGAGGCACAAAACTTCCCCAAATAAGCTTCCAACATGCACGACGACCATCTCGAGCAGCACTAGACGATTCCTCCGTTATTCTATATGTTTCCTCGAAGGCAAACTCATAAGCTGATTTCACCGAGAAGACTCCAGATTTCGCCGGTCCCCATGCCAGCACATCCTCCCCTAGCCTAGGAGATGCTCGGATTTCCTAATCTCCTGAACGTCACAAGACAGAAATATTTCTTGGAGCAGATTGTAATTCCACGCACCATTATGTTGGAGCAGCTTAGACACATATTGAATTCTGCAAGTAACGGTATGGGCCTGTAAGAGAAAGGTCTAGGGATCCAAGGATCCCTCCAGATTCTTATATTGTTCCCATTCCCTACTCTCCATATAAGCCCTTTCTTGAGAAGATCTAGGCCATGGCTGATTGCAGTCCAAGTTGAAGAGGCATTTCCTGAGAAGACCGTATCCTCCAGTTTACCATTGGGATAGTATTTGTTGTTAAGCAATCTTACACACAGGTTATCAGGTCAAGTCAATAATCTCCACGCCTGCCTAGCCAGAAGCGCCTGATTAAAGAGGCGATAGTCCCTGAATCCAGCACCACCTTTGCACTTCGGACGTTGCAACTTCTGCCAAGATTTCCAGTGAGTTTTGCGATGCCCCTTGGTTGATACCCAATAAAAGTTTCTGACCATCCCAATGAGATCATCACAGACCGAAAAGGGTAGCTTGAAAACATCCATGATGAAAACTGGTAGTGCCTCTACAACCGACTTAATGAGCACTTCCCTGCCAGGTTGGGCTAGATGCCCATCGCCCCATTGAACTAGCCTCTTCATAAGCTGAGCTTGAAGATTTTGAAACCGAACTTTCGTCATTCTTCCTTTAGAGGTTCGCAGCCCTAAGTACTTCTCTTCAAACCCTATGACAGAAATATTCAGAACATCCCGAACGTCCTCCTGTGCAGTGACTCGACAAGCTTCTCCAAACATAATTGAACATTTCTCATAATTAAGGACTTGACCAGTAGCATTTGCATAAAGATCAAGACAATCCTTAACTTGTTCAGCTTGAGCTCTTGAGGCCTCAAAGAAAAGGAGTGTATCATTTGCAAACAAAAGATGGGAGATGCCGAGGGCGCGTCAACACATCTTTACAGGTAACAGAGATCCCATGTCCACACGTTGTCGAAGGAGTGTAGAGAGTCCATCAGCGACAAACAGAAGCAAGAAGGGGGAGAGTGGATCACCTTGCCGCAGACCACACGACGGTGCAAATGAATCCAAGAGGGTCCCATTAAATATTACCGAATATCTCACCGATGTGACACAAGCCATAATTGAGTCAATCCATCGATGATCAAAACCAGCTTTTGCATCACTTGCGTCAAGAAGCTCCAATCCACCCGACCATAAGCTTTTGAAAGATCAAGTTTATAAGCACATAAGCTTTTTGTTGGATCTTTTTCTTGCTTAATATAATGAATGCACTCGAAGGCAATTAGTGCATTATCAGTTATCAACCTGCCAGAAACGAAGGCACTTTGCTCTGGTGAAACAATGTCATCCAACAGAGGCCTTAGTGTGTCCACCAAACACTTAGACACCACCTTGTAGGTCACATTACATAAGCTGATGGGTCTGAATTGGGAGAGTCTTGTGGGGTTAGAAACTTTAGGGATTAAGACAATAGAAGTTTCATTCACCCCTTCTGGCATCACACCTGATCTGAAAAACTCCTTTATAGCCTTGATGATGTTTTCCTTCAATACATACCAATTACGTTGGAAAATCCTCGCTGGGAACCCACCCGGCCCATGTTCCTTCAACGGTTCTATCTGAAAAATAGCATCCGAGATCTCCTTCTCAGAAAATTATGCACAGAGTTTTTCATTATCTGCATCAGTGATCACTGTGTGCAACAAGTCCACAACTATAGCCGCATTTAGGCTTGGGTCAGCTGTGAAGATATTTTAAAAATATGAAGTAGCCATGTTACCCATAATATCTTCACCTTTGAAGATAGTACCATTGATGTCATGTAGCTCTCTAATTTTTATTTTTCCTTGCTCTCCAAACTGACTTGCTATGAAAAACTTTATATTTCTATCTCCTTCCTTGAGACACATTATCCTCGAGCGTTGAAGCCAAAGCATTTCCTCTTTATGAAGCAATTCATTAAGCTTGTATGACACTTTCTGTATCTCCTATCTTTCAGCATTCATCCTCATCAATTCCTCTAGTTGACTACGTGACTTACTTATCTCCCTGGTGGCATTTCCAAACCTTATGTTGCTCCATGTTTTTAGAGCAGTCATGGTGGAGCAAGTCCAGTCCATCGCGTCCAAATCCATCCGTCCAAAACGGAAAGAAACCAACGTCTGAACTTGCTCGTACCTGCACAAAACAGAAAGAAACGAACGCGAGAAGGCCAAGAACGGAAAGCGCTAAATCCACTTAATCAAATCAACTAATCAACATCACTTCATCCTTCTGAATATGTGCTAACTCGCTTGTTGTTACTTTCCCTTTTTCTGCTGATGAAGCGAGACTAAAGGAGAGGCGAGGGACAGTTCGATCAGGCCAAGTTTTAGGTCTGTGAGTTCTTCAGTTCCAATTCTACAAATAGTTTGATGCCAACCGTTGGATGTTTATCCCTTTAGTCTTGTTTTTCCAACATTTATACTCTTTTATATTAATTGGTTTAGACATCTTATGTTTCAAGATCCAAGTTATGTCTTCTAAAATTCTACATAGAAAATATGAATCTGGTTACTAGAAATATAAGATCTTTTTAGAAAAAATAGAGGATTTAGTTCAACATCATAAAGGAGTTATAGATAACTTGAATATATAGTAGTTTTATTTTTCTGAAAAAGTAGAGGCCTCGTTTTAGCGTTTGACACAGGACAACGAATTTTGCCGGCCCGGTCCTGTGTGTGGGGGAAGTAAAGAAAAGTTTTTTTTACCTAGCTAGGGTTTTGGTAAGATTTGATTGTGTACTGGTAGGGGAATGCAAGATTTCTTTTGATTTAGTTAATGTTTTGATAAGATTTAAACTTTTGGGTATGGGTAAGAGAACCAAAGGGAAGTTTTAATATGATTTGATTTGATTGATTGAGTTAATGCAACATGTGAGCAGGTGGTCGAGCGGAGGGAGGGGTGGACGTACCAACGTACAATCCCAACTTCTTTTGTTTAGCGCAATCCCAACTCCATTTTAGTGGCAAGAGATAATTGGTGACTATTTTCAAAGAATTGTAGGACCCGTTAGTAATATTAATAGGGTGCTACTTTAATCAAGAATCTTTTTCACAAAAAACATCAAACACCTGGTTTGGATGGCGTTTGGTGTGTAGTAGGCCCTCAACGAGAGCTGCTATGGTATGGAAGGAGGTGTTCACTTCCTAAGACTAACTAGCGAACATCACGGGCCTGGTCCATGAGCAAAAGCAGCTTCTCGAAGCACCCTCTTCTCTCGAACACAAGATTTGAGAAGGCTAGGCTACCTGCTAGGTTTCTCGCTGGAGCATCGATGTCAATGCAAGAGACTAAAATGATCTCAGTGCCGGTGCCTTGACGGCGGTCCCGATTAAAACCGAAATTGAATTCGTGGAAAGGCAGCTATGGCCAGAGCTAGCAGCTAGGGTAATGGCTAAGCCCTAGTTGCAGTTGCACGTCATGTATGGCTAGGAGAAAGAAGGAGGGGGCCTTATCCAGGGGCTCTTCGGCCTCCTGGAGGTCGACGGGTGCTCTTCGGCCAGCCTCGGGCCGACAACCCTCTCTTCGTTCACCCGGTGGCCGATCGGTCCTCTTCGGCCTCCCGCCGTCCGACAGGTCCCCCTTCGGCCCACCAGAGGCTGACCGGATAGTAATTTCCACAAAAAGAAAAATACACTTTGTGTTCTTTTTAAAAAAGACAAGTTCTCAATTAAAATAATGTAAATAGTGATATATAATAGCAAATAATTTTTGTCTTTTTGCCCAGAAGTTAATGTTGGTCTTTTTTCGATTTTTTTATATAATAGTGCAAAATAAAGTCAAGTTTAATCTAAAAATATTTCATAACTATTTTAACTTTTAAATTAATTATTATTATTTCCCACATAGAATGCATATACAACCAGAAATCAAAGTGTATTTCCTTTATTAAACCCCTTATCACACACCCTACCGTCCAACCCAACTGTGTGACCCACGCGTTACGAAAAGGCCACTGCTATACGTTGGCGTGTCGACCAAAATTTTGGTCGGTCCGCCCCAGCCGCTCGATTCAGCACCGCGCAACCGTCCGATTGGATCCCCTTCGCGTGGCCTTCTTCCTTCCGCCTCAATTCTTCCTCCCTCGCGCCGCCTTGCTCGTCCTCGATCATGTGCTCGCCACCGTGCTCGTTCCTGGGACAATCGCGCTCGCTAGCCACCTAGGCCACCTTGTTCATCCTCGGCTCCGACCTCGCCACCATCATCGTCACATCTCCTCCTCACCCCCTGATTTGGCTCCCATGGTAGCTTGTAGCACGGAACCTATGTACAAAACCACCGTTCCAGCACGGCACAACTCTAGTCACAACTTTTTGATGTGTGGTTGCAAAAAGCAATTATCGTCACCTGCTATGGTCAGTGTGAAAAAGAAGAAAATAGCCCGTTCCAACAATTTTGTGTACCGTTCCAGCAAATGTCGTGGCTGATTGAAGCAAAAACGATGCACTATGACAACGGTTCCAACAAACATGGTGGCCGGTTCCAAAAATTCGAGATGCCGGTTATAGCAAATCCCGAAGCCGGTCCCAACATTATCACGGTTGCCCGGTGTCCATCCACAACCACAATGGTTGACTCGCCGAGAAGGATGTAGCAAATTGTCATCACCGTGGTGGCAAAAATCCAACAATGTTTTAGCAAAAAAATCAGCAACCAAACTCCAGCAGTCGGTTCAAACCAAAAAAAAAGCCGATTGTAGCATCTCTCATGAAGGGTTATAAGATCTTATTGCCAGGGGGTTGAAGGTGGTGTTGGCACATCCATGGCGACTATCACATCGCCAATGGTGGGAAGGGTATCGAGGGGTGTCGTGTGGGAGACGACAACCAACTTGTCGAAGGAGAAAATAGGCGAGGGTCGGGAAGGGGATCACCATGGCTTGGAGACCGAATGTGTGTGGTAGCGCGGTGGTCGCCTCATGTGTTCCTGCGCAAAAAAGAAGAAAGGGGTGAGAGGAAGAAGAGAACTGGATAAAAAAGTGAAAGGGATGGTGACGACTTGGAAGGTTGCGTGGCGACTGGTCAAACTTGTGCGAGAGCAACACGGGCGTTGGATTGTGCGTGATTGCACAACCCGCAAGTGGCCGGCGCAGCGTTCGGCCAACACGCCGAACACAAATGTTTGAGAAGTCGTGAGAATTTTCACTAGAAATTTTGATACATTAACGCATCACCAAGAATCACATGCAAGGCGCCATATTTCAAACGAATCGACAACACCACAACACCTTACAACAACTCCGCCCGTCACATACCGTCCTTGTCTCTTATAACTAATATCCACAGCTTGAGTTTTGAGACCACAAAAACAAAGACAACATATCGAATCAACCATTGAACAAATGATAGACCGAGAGGCAAACTACTACTCCATCACGACTTTCAACGATGTCTTGACTCTAATGAAACGAAAAAAAAAAACAATATGACTGCACAAAACGGAAAAATGAGAATGGTGCTCGGGCACCAACTTGGTGCCCATTTTGTACAATGCTAAAAGATTTAAATTTGTTTGTAAGCACACATACACATGTATATGATATGGGCGAAATTTTGTAACATTTTGTTTTCACACGTGCACAAAAAGACGAACATGTACCTATTTTCAAATAGGCCATCCTTTTTGTTGTTGAGACGGATTTTCTTTATATGTGTTACAAATTATATATACATTTTGTAAAACGAAATTTAATAGGCATGTAGTGAACACATAGAAGTTTCCGTTGTATTTTAAAGAAAAAATTGGAATTACAAAATATGAATTTTGCTTTCTTTAAAAAACAACCTTCATGGTACTTGAGAACCATAAGTCCGCACTCTACACAAACCTATTTATTTTTAAGTTGACCTACACGGAGACAAAAAGGGAAAAGTTCCCCTAACCCCAAAACCCAACCGCCATCAGCTTTTATGAATCCCAATACAACTCTTGCTAAGAGCATCTCCAACATTTGCAGCGTGCGCTGACACTTTTTATACGCGTCCCGTGCACAAAAATGTCAGTTTTTAGCGCGCATGTTTTTTTTTTACATTTGTTGGAGATGCTCTAAGAAACTGTAATTTGACACATATGAATTCATTAGATAAAAGAATCAAATGGGTGGAATAGAATTAGACTGATTTTATTGCCTAAATTCCATTATAACTTCATTAGTTTACTAGCACAAATGCCCGTGCGTTGCAACGGGAGAAAATAATCCTTCCTCTCCACGCCAAGTTGAGTGAGGAATCTAGCATAAAAGGACACAAATACGGCCAACACAACGCGCCACCGGAACATTGGAACACATCCGGTCTAGCATTGTCAAGTTGGACATAGTTGAGAACTGTCCATGAGGTGCCCAGCTGAACCTGTTCATTCAGATGGACCTCGCCAAGCCAACAATATCTTGAAGCCATCGATGGCTATGGAGAGCTTCCCGAACTGTGCACTGATGCACGGATTGATCTTCAGTAGCAAGGATGGTGCAAAATCACTAACAGCAAAGCCTTCCATCCATTTGTCAGACCAAAAAAAGTTGTACGCCCATCTCCCACATCAATCAATATGACCAAACTATTAAAGAACTGACATACAAAATCATCCACCGCTTCCAGTAATCCTTGCCATGGTCTCTTAGGATCTGATCTTCTCATCCACTCCCATCTCATCCGAAGAGCTACGACCTGTAGCTGCAAGTTTTTGACTCCCAATCCTCTGAAACAATATGGTCTGCACACATTTTGCCAAGCAACCAAGCTCACCTCGCATCACAGCTAGCCGGAGGCTGGGGAGCACGCGACGCGTCAAGGGAAGTCTGGGAGTGGCGCGCCGGTGGAGGAGGCTAGTGGCTGGGGTGGGAAGGACAGCGAGGTTGCGGCGATGTTCGTCGCGGGAGCCAGGTGGACCGGTCCAACGGGTGATGGAGTGCATGTTGGGGAACGTCGCATGGGAAACAAAAATTTTCCTACGCGCACGAAGACCTATCATGGTGATGTCCATCTACGAGAGGGGATTTTCGATCTACGTATCCTTGTAGATCGCACAACAGAAGCGTTAAGAAACGCGGTTGATGTAGTGGAACGTCCTCACGTCCCTCGATCCGCCCCGCGAACCGTCCCGCGATCCGTCCCGCGATCTAGTGCCGAACGGACGACACCTCCGCGTTCAGCACACGTGCAGTTCGACGATGATCTCGGCCTTCTTGATCCAGCAAGAGAGACAGAGAGGTAGATGAGTTCTCCGGCAGCGTGACGGCGCTCCGGAGGTTGGTGGTGATCTAATCTCAGCAGGGCTCCGCCCGAGCTCCACAGAAACGCGATCTAGAGGTAAAACCGTGGAGGAATGTAGTCGGGCTGCCTTGGAAAAGTTGTCTCAAATAAGCCCTAAACCCCCACTATATATAGGAGGGAGGGAGGGGAGGAGGCAGCCTCAAAACCTAAAGTTTTGGCCGAAATTGGAGGTGGAGGAGTCCTACTAAAATCGTACTTGGAGTAGGATTCCACCTTCCCACTTGGAAACTCTTTCCACCTTGTGTTTTTTCCTTCTCAAACCTTATGGGCCTTAGTGGGAACTTATTTCAGCCCACTAGGGGCTGGTTTATCTCTTCCCATAGCCCATGAGACCCCTTGGGGCGTGACACCCCTCCTGATGGTCCCCGGCACCCCTCCCGGCACTCCCAGTACACTACCGATGAGCCCGAAACTTTTCCGGTAATGCACGAAAACCTTCCGGTAACCAAATGAGGTCATCCTATATATCAATATTCGTTTCCGGACCATTCCGGAAACCCTCGTGACGTCCGTGATCTCATCCGGGACTCCGAACAACATTCGGTAACCAACCATATAACTCAAATACGCATAAAACAACGTCGAACCTTAAGTGTGCAGACCCTGCGGGTTCGAGAACTATGTAGACATGACCCGAGAGACTCCTCGGTCAATATCCAATAGCGGGACCTGGATGCCCACATTGGATCCTACATATTCTACGAAGATCTTATTGTTTGAACCTCAGTGCGAGGGATTCATATAATCCCGTATGTCATTCCCTTTGTCCTTCGGTATGTTACTTGCCCGAGATTCGATCGTCAGTATCCGTATACCTATTTCAATCTCGTTTACTAGCAAGTCTCTTTACTCGTTCCGTAATACAAGATCCCACAACTTACACTAAGTCACATTGCTTGCAAGGCTTGTGTGTGATGTTGTATTACCGAGTGGGCCCTGAGATACCTCTCCGTCACACGGTGTGACAAATCCCAGTCTCGATCCATACTAACTCAACGAACACCTTCAGAGATACCTGTAGAGCATCTTTATAGTCACCCAGTTACGTTACGACGTTTGATACACACAAAACATTTCTCCGGTGTCAGTGAGTTATATGATCTCATGGTCATAGGAACAAATACTTGACACGCGGAAAACAGTAGCAACAAAATGACACGATCAACATGCTACGTCTATTAGTTTAGGTCTAGTCCATCACATGATTCTCCTAATGATGTGATCCCGTTATCAAGTGACAACACTTGCCTATGGTCAGGAAACCTTGACCATCTTTGATCAACGAGCTAGTCAACTAGAGGCTTACTAGGGACAGTGTTTTGTCTATGTATCCACACATGCACTGTGTTTCCAATCAATACAATTATAGCATGGATAATAAACGATTATCATGAACTAAGAAATATAATAATAACTAATTTATTATTGCCTCTAGCGCATATTTCCAACAGTCTCCCACTTGCACTAGAGTCAATAATCTAGTTCACATCACCATGTGATTCCAACGAATCCAACACCCATATAGTTATGGGGTCTGATCACGTCTTGCTCGTGAGAGAGGTTTTAGTCAACGGTTCTGGAACTTTCAGATCCGTGCGTTCTTTACAAATCTTTATGTCATCTTATAGATGCTGCTACTACGTGCTATTCGGAAATGCTCCAAATATCTACTCTACTATACGAATCCGTTTCACTACTCATAGTTATTTGGATTAGTGTCAAAGCTTGCATCGACGTAACCCTTTATGACGAACTCTTTAACCACCTCCATAATCGAGAAAAATTCCTTAGTCTATTTAGTTACCAAGGATAACTTTGACCGCTGATTAGTGATTCAATACTGGATCACTCTGTGTACCTCTAACAGACTTGCTGCAATGTACACATCAGGTGCGGTACTCAGCATGGCATACTTTAGAGTCTACGGCTAAGGCATAGAAGACGACCTTCATCTATTCTCTTTATTCTGCCGTGATCGGGTTTTGAGTCTTACTCAAATTCACACCTTACAACGCAACCAAGAACTCCTTCTTTGCTGATCCATTTTGAACTCCTTCAAAAACTTGTCAAGGCATGCATCCTGTTGAAACTTCCATTAAGCGCTTTTGATCTATCTCCATAGATCTTTGATGCTCAGCGTTCAAGTAGCGCAATCCAGGTACTCCTTTGAAAACTTCTTTCAAACAACCTTGTATGCTTTACATAAATTCTACATAACTTCTGATCCACAATATGTCAACCACATATACTTATCAGAAAATTCTATAGTGCTCCCACTCACTTCTTTGGAAATACAAGTTTCTCATAAACCTTGTACAAACCCAAAATCTTTGATCATCTCATCAAAGTGTATATTCCAACTCCGAGATGCTTGCACCAGTCCATTGAAGGATCGCTGGAGCTTGCATACTTGCTAGTATCTTTAGGATCGACAAAACCTCCTGGTTGTATCACATACAATGTTTGCTCAAGGAAACCGTCGAGGAAACAATGTTTTGACATCCTATGTGCAATACTTCATAAATAATGCAAGAACTACTAACATAATTCTAACAGTCTTTTAGCATCGCTACGAGTGAGAAAGTCTCATCATAGTCAACTGTTTGATCTTGTCGGAAACATCTTTGCGACAAGTCGAACTTTTCTTAATAGTGACTTATCACCATCATCGTCTGTCTTCCTTTTAAAGATCCATCTTTACTCAATAGTCCTATGACCATCAAGTAGTTCTTCCAAAGTCTACACTTTGTTTTCATACATGGATCCTCTCTCGGATTTCATGCTTCCAGCCATTTGTCAGAATCCGGGCCCACCATTGCTTTCTTCATAACTCGTAGGTTCACTCTTGCTCAACAACATGACCTCCAAGACAGGGTTACCATACCACTCTGCAGTAGTACGTGACCTTGTCAACCCATGAGGTTTGCAGTAACTTGATCCGATGCTCGATGATCACCATTATCAACTTTCACTTCAATTGGTGTAGGCGCCACAGGAACAACTTCATGCGCCGTGCTAAACACTGGTTGAAGTGATGGTTCAATAACCTTATCAAGTTCTACCACCCTCCCACTCAATTCTTTCGAGAGAAACCTTTCCTCGAGAAAGGATCCGTTTCTAGAAACAAACACTTTGCTTTCGGATCTGAGATAGGAGATGTACCCAACTGTTTTGGATATCCTATGAAGATGCATTTATCCACTTTGGGTTCGAGCTTATCAGACTGAAACTCTTTCACATAAGTGTCAAAGCCCCAAACTTTCAAGAAACGACAGTTTAGATTTCTCTAAACCTTAGTCTATACTGTGTCATCTCAACGGAAATACGTGGTGCCCTATTTAAAGTGAATGCGGTTGTCTCTAATGCATAACCCATAAACGATAGTGGTAACTCGATAAGAGACATCATAGCATGCACCATACCAAATAGTGCGTGGCTATGACGTTCAGACACATCATCACACTATGATGTTCGAGGTGGCATGAACTGCGAAACAATTTCCATATTGTCTTAACTGCGTACCAAAACTCGTAACTCAGATATTCATTTCTATGATCATATCGTAGACAGTTTATCCTCTTGTTACGACGAACTTCACTCCTGAAACAGAACTGAACTTTTCAATATTTCATACTTGTGATTCATTAAGTAAATAATCTTGTATCTACTCAAATCGTCATTGAAGTAAGAACATAATGATATCCACTGCGTGCCTCAGAACCCATTGGACTGCATACATCAAAATGTATCACTTCCAACAAGTTACTATCTTGTTTCATCTCAATGAAAACAAGGCCTTGCTCATGTGGTATGATTTGCATGTCACTAGTGATTCAAAATCAAGTGAGTATAAAGATCCATCAGCATGGAGCCTCTTCATGTAATTTATACCAACATGACTCAAGCGGCAGTGCCACAAGTAAGTAGTACTATCATCATTACCTCGTATCTTTTGGCACTAATATTATGAACATGTGTAACACTACGATCGAGATTCAATAAACCATTGAAGGTGATTATTCAAGCAAATAGAGTAACCATTATTCTCTTTAAATGAATAATCGTATTGCAATAAACACGATCCAATCATGTTCATGCTTAACGCAAGCACCAAATAACAATTATTTAGGTTTAACACCAATCCCGATGGTAGAGGGAGTGTGCGACGTTTGATCATATCATCCTTGGAAACACTTCCAACACGTATCGTCACCTCGCCTTTAG
This sequence comes from Hordeum vulgare subsp. vulgare, assembly GCF_904849725.1. Lineage (NCBI taxonomy): Eukaryota > Viridiplantae > Streptophyta > Magnoliopsida > Poales > Poaceae > Hordeum > Hordeum vulgare. The sequence continues at coordinate 123,473 of NW_025422515.1, forward strand.
CTAGTCTCCATTTATGCCGTAGCTTTCATTTCGTGTTACTAATCACTTAGCAGCCGAACCGATATCCAATACCCTCGTGCTACTAGGAGTACTAGTAAAGTACACATCAACATCATGTATATCAAATATACTTCTTTCGACTTTTGCCAGCCTTCTTATCTACCAAGTATCTAGAGTTGCTCCGCCTCAGTGACCGTTCCCCTCATAACAGAAGCACTTAGTCTCGGGTTTGGGTTTAGACTTGGGTCTCTTCATTAGTGCAACAATTGTTTTGCTGTTTCACGAAGTATCCCTTCTAGCCCTTGCCTTTCATGAAACTTAGTGGTTTTACTAACCATCAACCATTGATGCTCCTTCTTGATTTCTACTTTCGCAGTGTCATACATCACGAATCTCTCAAGGATCATTGTATCTATCCTTGATATGTTATAGTTCATAACGAAGCTCTCACAGCTTGGTGGCAGTGACTTTGGAGAACCATCACCATATCATCTAGAAGATTAACTCCCACTAGATTCAAGCGATTGTCGTACTCAGATAATCCGAGCACACGCTCAACGATTGAGCTTTTCTCCTTTACTTCGTGGACAAAGAATCTTGTCGGAGGTCTCATACCTCTTAACAAGGGCACAAGCATGAAATCACAATTTCATCTCTTTAGAACATCTCTCATGTTTCGTGACGTTTCAAAACGTCTTCGGTGCCTTGCTTCTAAGCCATTAAGTATTTTGTACTGAACTATCGTGTAGTCATCAGAAACGTGTATGTCGGATGTTCACAACATCTACAGACGACGCTCGAGGTGCAGCACACTGAGTGGTGTATTAAGGACATAAGCCTTCTGCGCAGCAACGAGGACAATCCTTGGTTTTACAGACTCAGTCTACAAAGTTTGCTACTATCAACTTTCAACTAAATTTTCTCTAGGAACATATAAAAATAGTAGAGCTATAGCGCAAGCTACATCGTAATTCGCAAAGACCATTAGACTATGTTCATGACAATTAGTTCAATTAATCATATTACTTAAGAACTCCCACTCAAAAAGTACATCTCTCTAGTCATTTGAGTGGTACATGATCCAAATCCACTATCTCAAGTCCGATCATCACGTGAGTCGAGAATAGTTTTAGTGGTAAGCATCTCTATGCTAATCATATCAACTATATGATTCATGCTCGACCTTTCGGTCTCATGTGTTCCGAGGCCATGTCTGCACATGCTAGGCTCGTCAAGCTTAACCCGAGTGTTCCGCGTGTGCAACTGTTTTGCACCCGTTGTATGTGAACGTTGAGTCTATCACACCCGATCATCACGTGGTGTCTCGAAACGAAGAACTGTCGCAACGGTGCATAGTCGGGGAGAACACAGTTTCGTCTTGAAATTTTAGTGAGAGATCACCTCATAATGCTACCGTCGTTCTAAGCAAGATAAGGTGCATAAAGGATTAACATCACATGCAATTCATAAGTGACATGACATGGCCATCATCATGTGCTTCTTGATCTCCATCACCAAAGCACCGGCACGATCTTCTTGTCACCGGCGTCACACCATAATCTCCATCATCATGATCTCCATCAACGTGTCGCCATCGGGGTTGTCGTGCTAATCATGCTATTACTACTAAAGCTACGTCCTAGCAATATAGTAAACGCATCAGCAAGCACAAACGTTAGTTTAAAGACAACCCTATGGCTCCTGCCGGTTGTCGTACCATCGACGTGCAAGTCGATATTAACTATTACAACATGATCATCTCATACATCCAATATATCACATCACATCGTTGGCCATATCACATCACAAGCATACCCTGCAAAAACAAGTTAGACGTCCTCTAATTGATGTTGCATGTGTTTACGTGGTGACCATGGGTATCTACTAGGATCGCATCTTACTTACGCAAACACCACAACGGAGATATATGAATTGCTATTTAACCTCATCCAAGGACCTCCTCGGTCAAATCCGATTCAACTAAAGTTGGAGAAACCGACACTCGTCGGTCATCTTTGAGCAACGGAGTTACTCGTAGCGATGAAACCAGTCTCTCGTAAGCGTACGAGTAATGTCGGTCCGAGCCGCTTCGATCCAACAATACCGCGGAATCAAGAAAAGACTAAGGAGGGCAGCAAAACGCACATCAATGCCCACAAAAACTTTTGTGTTTTACTCGAGAATACATCTACGCATGAACCTAGCTCATGATGCCACTGTTGGGGAACGTCGCATGGGAAACAAAAATTTTCCTACGCGCACGAAGACCTATCATGGTGATGTCCATCTACGAGAGGGAATTTCCGATCTACGTACCCTTGTAGATCGCACAGCAGAAGCGTTAAGAAACGCGGTTGATGTAGTGGAACATCCTCACGTCCCTCGATCCGCCCCGCGAACCGTCCCACGAACCGTCCGGCGATCCGTCCCACGATCTAGTGCCGAACGGACGGCACCTCCGCGTTCAGCACACGTACAGCTCGACGATGATCTCGGCCTTCTTGATCCAGCAGGAGAGACGGAGAGGTAGATGAGTTCTCCGGCAGCGTGACGACGCTTCGGAGGTTGGTGGTGATCTAATCTCAGCAGGGCTCCGCCCGAGCTCCGCAGAAACGCGATCTAGAGGTAAAACCGTGGAGGTATGTGGTCGGGCTGCCTTGGAAAAGTTGTCTCAAATCAGCCCTAAAACCCCACTATATATAGGAGGGAGGGAGGGGAGGAGGCAGCCTCAAAACCTAAAGTTTTGGCCGAAATTGGAGGTGGAGGAGTCCTACTCAAATCGTACTTGGAGTAGGATTCCACCTTCCCACTTGGAAACTCTTTCCACCTTGTGTGTTTTTCCTTCTCAAACCTTATGGGCCTTAGTGGGAACTTATTCCAGCCCACTAGGGGCTGGTTTATCTCTTCCCATAGCCCATGAGACCCCTTGGGGCGTGACACCCCTCCTGATGGTCCCCGGCACCCCTCCCGGCACTCCCAATACACTACCGATGAGCCCGAAACTTTTCCGGTAATGCACGAAAACCTTCCGGTAACCAAATGAGGTCATCCTATATATCAATCTTCGTTTTCGGACCATTCTGGAAACCCTCGTGACGTCCGTGATCTCATCCGGGACTCCGAACAACATTCGGTAACCAACCATATAACTCAAATACGCATAAAACAACGTCGAACCTTAAGTGTGCAGACCCTGCGGGTTCGAGAACTATGTAGACATGACCCGAGAGACTCCTCGGTCAATATCCAATAGCGGGACCTGGATGCCCATATTGGATCATACATATTCTACGAAGATCTTATCGTTTGAACCTCAGTGCGAGGGATTCATATAATCCCGTATGTCATTCCCTTTGTCCTTCGGTATGTTACTTGCCCGAGATTCGATCGTCAGTATCCGTATACCTATTTCAATCTCGTTTACCGGCAAGTCTCTTTACTCGTTCCGTAATACAAGATCCCGCAACTTACACTAAGTCACATTGCTTGCAAGGCTTGTGTGTGATGTTGTATTACCGAGTGGGCCCTGAGATACCTCTCCGTCACACGGAGTGACAAATCCCAGTCTCGATACATACTAACTCAACGAACACCTTCAGAGATACCTGTAGAGCATCTTTATAGTCACCCAGTTACGTTGCGACGTTTGATACACACAAAGCATTCCTCCGGTGTCAGTGAGTTATATGATCTCATGGTCATAGGAACAAATACTTGACACGCAAAAAACAGTAGCAACAAAATGACACGATCAACATGCTACGTCTATTAGTTTGGGTCTAGTCCATCACATGATTCTCCTAATGATGTGATCACGTTATCAAGTGACAACACTTGCCTTTGGTCAGGAAACCTTGACCATCTTTGATCAACGAGCTAGTCAACTAGAGGCTTACTAGGGACAGTGTTTTGTCAATGTATCCACACATGCACTGTGTTTCCAATCAATACAATTATAGCATGGATAATAAATGATTATCATGAACTAAGAAATATAATAATAACTAATTTATTATTGCCTCTAGGGCATATTTCCAACAGTGCACCGGGATGACGAAGCCATCAGGGTTGGGGAAACCATTGCCCAGGTGGAGGCAGTGGGGAGTAGTCCCGGCGGCGCGTTGGTAACAGGTATGGGTGAGCCGGCAACGGTTGCATCGTCGAGTGTCGTCAGCGGTGGGGGCACTTGGGACAGGAGGGTGGCGGCGCTCCTCCTCCTCCTGGTCGTTGCCCGTGGCGGCGAGGAGCATGTTGAGAAGCCCTTCGTGGTCGACGATGGGCGCTTGAGTCGGCTGGCGCATGCCCGGAGCGCGGCGGCCTGCGCCTCGACGTCGGCGAACCGCGCGCAGAGGATTTGAACGACACAGGGAGAAGGGCGCGGCGGAGAGGAGGCGGGTCGGGGTGCGTGTAGGACGGCATGGCGGAGGATGCGGGCGAGGGGCGGGGAGGCGCCAGATCCAGATGGCGGTGGGAGGCGTGGTCGCTCGATCGGGCGTGGGGCGGTGGAGGACGGGGTGGATAAGGTGAGCTGGGGGTGTTTTGTTAATAAAACTGAAACGTTTTTCTTCTTCACTTACCAAGGACCGCTGGTTGAATACTAATAAACAGAGGGGATTTTTTGTAAAATTGCCACGACGGACGGCAGAAGCGCTCCGCGCTTTATTATTAGGGAAGAAAACTCAATTTCAATTTCGAGTACCCTGTGGCAAATCTGTGCTCTCTGATTGGTCCATCTGGACCTCCCACGGATCACCCCCTGCCCGCGAATCTCCCCTCAGATCCAACGGCGAAGCGCACGACGTCACGCGGATCGCTCCCCCCACCCGCTTTGTCCCCGCCTCCAATAAAAGCCACCAAGCTCAGAGCATTCCAATCCAGGATCCAGCACCACACCTCGAGACTCCTCGTCGCCGGAGAAGCAGCAATGGCCGGAAGGAAGGGCGGCGAGAGGAAGAAGGCGGTGGCCCGGTCCGTGAAGGCCGGGCTCCAGTTCCCCGTCGGCCGCATCGGGCGCTACCTCAAGAAGGGCCGCTACGCGCAGCGCGTCGGCTCCGGCGCCCCCGTCTACCTAGCCGCCGTCCTCGAGTACCTCGCCGCCGAGGTAACCGCAGACCTTCTCGCTGTCCTCCAGCCTCCGTTCAGCCCTGTTCTTCTTGTGCGGGGCAGATGCCTGATTCCGTTCTTGGTTTGATGAATCGCAGCTGCTGGAGCTCGCCGGCAACGCGGCCAAGGACAACAAGAAGACGCGCATCATCCCGCGACACCTGCTGCTCGCCGTCCGCAACGACCAGGAGCTCGGCAGGCTGCTCGCCGGCGTCACCATCGCCCACGGCGGCGTCATCCCCAACATCAACTCCGTGCTGCTCCCCAAGAAGTCCCCCGCCGCCGCCGAGAAGGAGGCCACCAAGTCGCCCAAGAAGAAGGCCGCAGCCACCAAGTCCCCCAAGAAGAAGGCCGCAGCCACCAAGGAGTAGACATAGTCAATGTTGCTCTGTTCCATTTCTCATGGACATGATGACTTACTAGTCAGATACTCAGATCCGTCGAGGAAAGACGCCGTTGTATCTCTGATTTCTGTGGGAAATAGTACTACTAAAGATGCACTCCTTCTGCAATTGGTCTTGTGAATGCTTCGCACCTGCTTCTGCTTCTGAACATTTGCTTGCTACTACGTACTAAATAAGTTCCATTTGTATGAAATTCTCTCTTCTATCATCTGAAAACTCCCCTTGTTCTTTGCTAACTGAAACAAACATGTCACTCAATTTCAGGCACTCACCTTATGTTATGTTGATCACACCAATCATATTCCTGTCAAGCTGCCGGAAGCTGATTCTCTAAAGAAATCATGCCTCACGATTCGTATATTCCTGTCCATGAGAAACCAAGAAATGATGGGGGCGCTAGATAAACTGCAAGATGCTTCAGAAGTCTTGCGGATAAACATGGCAAATTATAGCTTGACCTTCATGTGAAACCAAGAAATCACTCCTGACGATTTCGTGCATGGAATTTAACCTTCAGGTTAAATATTATTGCAAAATATTCTTTGAAGAAATCACTCCTGACGATTTCTTAATCCTTCACCTCCATGTGAAACCAAGAAATGATGGTGGCGCTAGATTGCACATGTTATTATGGATTCACCTAAAGAAAGCAGAAACATATGCTAGGAAGGGCAGAAACACATGTTATTTTGCACGCATTCAGTTTTCTTTCATCTTTTTTTGTTGTTGGAAAAGACGTCTGGTTTTCTTTCTTCATTTTTTTTCTTGCTGCAAAAGGCATTTGGTTTTCTTTCTTCCTCATTTTTCTGGTTGCAAAAGGCATTCAGTTTTCTTTCTTCCTCTTTTTTCTTGTTGCAAAAGGCATTCAGTTTTGTTTCTCTGCATCAACACATGCAGCAGCTTCACAGTTAAGGGATTAATTAGAGCTGGACAGGGTACAATTAGAACCTTCTGGATATAATTCCAGCAAAATAACTCATGTAGAAACAGAAGACAAACTTTATGCATCCTGAGCCACAGACAACAAATTCTACACAAAACAAGGGGTGCAATCTTATATTCTCCAAGAGATACGAGATCCTGACAACTGTGTGTGTTGATCATGTGGTATAAATTCAACTCATAATAGCATCACCGCAGCATTGCTATCTTTTCGACGTACAAATTTATATCTAATAGTAGGAACCACATGCACGCACACACCAAAACAAAAAAGAGACAAGCTTAAGCAGAGATTAGAGCATGGTTAATAGCAAAGCTTGCTGCTGGCTATAAGAAGTGCCATGTCACTTAAAGTTTGTAAAAAAACCTGCTTGTATAGTAAGCTGACTGTAGATGAGCTATTAATTATTCAAAGCAATTAATGCATGCATGTGAATGGAGAGATGATTGGAAGGAAGGAGTCAACCGAGGCTGCATGCAAACTTTTTTCTCGTGTGCAGTGCTGCAGCCGGGCTACACAGGAAGCGCCCGCTTCAATCTCTCTCCTCCCTTCTCTCTCTACCACGTAAGATTTTGATGACATGGCAGACACTATAGCCTGCTGATTAGGACTTATTAGGCTTGCTCTTAGAAGTTGCAATCTCGACCAGACACAACACGGGACATAAGACTTTAGCTCGCCTCAAACGCTTGCAAGCGAGATAACTGATAATGCCAACACAAACAAGCTATCGTCTCTTCATGCCAATTGATTAATGTTGGAATAAACCCCAAGCCCCTCCCGTCGCTGGGCTGACGAGGAGGAGCTGGGGCTGCTAAGACTAGCCATAGTGGGAAGTAACTAAGTAGTAACATCAACGTCACGTAGGTAAAAAATCTGACGTGGCAAGTAATTAATGCGGAGAGAGATGGTGGTAGTAACATAGCTAGTTACCATCACATCACATATTTCAATGCATTATGTGTCTATAACCTAATAAATGCTAGTTTGCATGACACCACATGTATGTTACTCCCCACTATGGAGGTAGTAACATAGAGTAGTAACAACATTATGTTACTACTCCTAGTTACTCCCCATTATGAGCAGCCTAATGGTCCAGGCCTGCACCCTCGACGAGGGCAACGCAGCAGGGCCGGAGCTGAGCCTGGCTGCACCTCAGGCACCTCTGCTGTCTTCTTGATGAACAGATCATACACAAGGAGCCTGATCGGGAAGACACCACATGAAGCGTGGCATGGTCGCAAGCCCAACGTGCACTTCCTGCGCGTCTTCGGGTGCGTGGCTCATGTCAAGGACACGGGCCCACACCTGCAGAAGCTGGCGGACAGGAGCAAACTGATGGTGTTCATCGGGTATGAACCGGGCGGGAAGGCAGATCGCGCTTATGACCCCGCCACCAAGCGCGTGCACTGTTGAAATTTGGAGGTGGGCCTTAGGCCCACTAGAGAATTTCAGAAAATCTAAAGGGCCCATGTAGGTGGTGGCATGGCAAGGTGGTGGGAGTTTAGTCCCACCCCGCTAGTGGAGGAGAGTTTGGACCCCTTTATAAGGGTCTCTCTTCCACATGCTATTGGAGAGTGAGAAGAGAAGGTGCCCTCGCGCACTCCTCCTCCGCCGCCCGCCTCGCCACGCCACGCCTCGTCACGACGCGCCGCGCCGCGGGTTGCGGGAATGAGCCGAGCTCATACCTACGCGCTTATTTTTGCCGGTCAGGAATGGAGAATACGTAACGGACAAGGAAACGATCCGAGACGTCGGATCGTGATCGTTACCGACTCGGACTCTCCACCCAGCCGCCTTTATAAGCACGCGATCGCCTACCCTAGCCGTCACGAAATCAGATCACATCTGCCTCACGCGTTCGTTCCTTGAACTGCTGCTGCCGCCGGCGACTCCGCCCCGTTTACCGCGTACACGGTCGACGGGAGAGCAGGCCTCCGAAACCTCGCCTCTCCGGTTCCTGTACGGGAGAGGGGCGATTAGGTTTTTGGGGAGCGATCACGCGACTGCTCGCCTCCGTCCGTCTGCTTCGTCTACGTCCGCGTCGCCCTCGTCATCGCCATGTCTTCACCAAGCGAAGCTGATCGTCTCCGCGAGGAAGCCGAGAAGAAGACGGCAGAGGATACTGCCTCCGCCGCCGCTGCTGCTGCTACGGCCAACTGGCCGATTGGAGGGTATGACTCGTTTATCCTCTTGTTCGTATTTATTCTAGCAGTACTACTTGTTTGCATAGATGTATCCACTATATGCGTAGTATGTGCTAGGTTAGCTCAAGATCAGTATGTCATTAGTCTAGTCAATGCCATGCTAGTTATTATTTTGTGGATTAATCTACTCGGAAAATTGCCTATTTACTTAACAATCCAAAAACCTAATGTCTGTAGGAATTTTTCGAGTAATGGTTTTGCTGCTGCACTGAAACCGGATAAGTTTACCGGTACCTTTTTCAAGCGTTGGCAAACGAGAACCACCTTATGGCTCACGGCTATGAACGTGTTCTGGGTAGCCGGTGTCACTCCTACGGAAACTATCACTCCTGAACAGGAGAAGATGTTTAAGGAGGCCACCGTCCTATTCCTTGGAGCAGTCATTAGCGTGATCGGAGATAAGCTGGTTGATGCATATTTACATATGCATGTTGCCAAGGACTTGTGGGAGGCGCTCGAATCTAAATTCGGGGCCACCGATGCTGGGAGTGAGATGTATGTTATGGAGCAGTTCCACGATTACAAGATGGTTGACAACCGTTCTGTATTGGAACAAGCTCATGAGATAATATGCATAGCTAAGGAACTTGAGGTTCTTAAGTGCAATTTGCCGGGCAAGTTTGTCGCGGGCTGTATAATTGCTAAGCTCCCTAATTCCTGGAGGAACTTTGCTACTACTCTGAAACATCAGAGGCGTGAGTTCTCAGTAGAGGACATCATCGGCCATCTGAGTGTTGAGCAGAACTCGAGAGCAAAGGACTCCAATGGAAAAGCGGTGGAAAGCTCTTCTGCTGCCAATATGGTACATCAGAGGAACTTCAATTCTCACAAGCCCAAGGGAAAGAACTCTGTCCAACAGAATACCGACTTCAAGAAGAAGGGGAAGAAGCCCTTCAAGAAGAATAAGAAGGGAGATGGCTGCTATACTTGTGGTTCAGAGGAACATTGGGCGAACAAATGCCCAAACAAGTACAAGAAGCCGGCGCAGGACTCCAAGTCTGCAAACATGATTGTGGGCAACAATGAAAGTGGTGCATCTGGGTACGGTAATTTACTTACTGTATTTACAGTTTGTCAGTCCACCGATTGGTGGGTGGACACGGGTGCAAATATTCATGTGTGTGCTGACTTGTCATTGTTCTCTTCTTATCAGGCCACCGGTCGCGGGTCCGTATTGATGGGGAATGGCGCGAGTGCTTCTGTTCTTGGTGTTGGCACGGTCGATCTGAAGTTTACTTCGGGAAGGATCGTGCAGCTGAAGAACGTGCAGCATGTCCCCGCCATCAAGAAGAATCTCGTTAGTGGCTCCCTTCTGTGTAGAGAAGGGTTTAAGTTGGTGTTCGAGTCTAATAAAGTAGTAGTTACGAAATATGGACTTTTCGTTGGAAAAGGTTATGAATGCGGAGGTCTGTTCCGCCTTTCTCTAGCAGATTTTTGTAATAAAGTCGTGAACAATATTCATTCGAGTGTTAATGAATCTGAAGTTTGGCATTCACGTCTTTGTCACATAAGTTTCGGTGTTATGTCGCGGCTAGCAAAACTGAATTTAATCCCAACTTTCACTTTAGCCAAAGGTTCTAAGTGCCACTCGTGTGTGCAAGCAAAGCAACCTCGCAAGCCTCACAAGGCTGCAGAGGAGAGACACTTGGCACCATTAGAACTCATACATTCTGATCTTTGTGAGATGAATGGTGTGTTGACTAAAGGTGGAAAGAAATACTTCATGACATTGATAGATGATTCCACTAGATTTTGCTATGTGTATCTGTTAAATACTAAAGATGAGGCTCTACACTACTTTAAAATCTATAAGGCAGAAGTTGAGAATCAACTTGAAAAGAAAATTAAACGAGTCCGGTCTGATCGTGGTGGAGAGTACTTCTCAAACGAATTTGATTCATTTTGTGCGGAACACGGCATTATTCATGAGAGGACGCCTCCCTATTCACCCCAGTCAAACGGGGTTGCTGAGCGGAAAAACCGTACTCTAACTGATTTGGTTAACGCCATGTTAGATACATCGGGTTTATCCAAGGCATGGTGGGGGGAGGCTATATTGACCGCGTGTCATGTCCTGAATAAAGTTCCTACAAAAGATAATGAGGTCACTCCCTACGAGGAGTGGTCGAAGAGAAGGACGACACTCTCGTACTTACGTACTTGGGGCTGCTTGGCGAAAGTCAATGTACCGATCCCCAAGAAGCGCAAGCTTGGACCGAAGACTGTGGATTGCGTTAATTTGGGATACGCTAAGAATAGCGTAGGCTATAGGTTTCTAGTAGTGAAATCTGAGGTACCTGACGTGAAGGTCGGTACAATAATGGAGTCGAGGGATGCTACATTCTTTGAGGATATATTTCCCATGAGAGATATGCAAAGCACTTCTAGACAGGAATCTGAGATAACTCCTGAGCCTGCCATTCCTATGGAATATTATGAACAAACACATGATGAAAATCCTGAGGAGGATGACGAGGAAGCCCGTGGTAGGGGCAAGAGACAAAGGACTGCAAAGACCTTTGGTGATGATTTCTTCGTATACCTCGTGGATGATAATCCCACTTCTATTTCAGAAGCGTATGCTTCTCCAGATGCTGATTACTGGAAAGCTGCTGTCCGTAGCGAGATGGACTCCATCATGGCTAACGGGACATGGGAAATCACTGATCGTCCCTATGGTTGCAAACCATTGGGATGCAAGTGGGTGTTCAAAAAGAAGCTTAGGCCCGACGGTACAATTGAAAAGTACAAGGCTAGGCTTGTGGCCAAGGGCTATGCCCAGAAAGAAGAGGAAGATTTCTTCGATACTTATTCACCTGTGGCTAGACTGACCACCATTAGAGTACTACTCTCATTGGCGGCCTCTCATGGTCTTCTCGTTCATCAAATGGACGTTAAGACGGCTTTCCTGAATGGAGAGCTAAATGAGGAAATCTATATGCAACAGCCAGATGGCTTTGTGATAGAAGGTCAGGAAGGAAAGGTGTGTAAGTTGCTGAAATCTTTATATGGTCTGAGACAAGCACCTAAGCAATGGCATGAGAAGTTTAATACAACTCTGACATCTGTTGGCTTCGTTGTTAATGAAGCTGACAAATGTGTATACTATCGCCATGGTGGGGGCGAAGGAGTTATATTGTGCTTGTATGTTGATGACATACTGATATTTGGAACCAACCTCAAAGTAATTGAGGAGGTTAAGTCCTTTCTGTCTCAAAACTTTGAGATGAAGGACCTTGGGGTGGCTGATGTTATCTTGAACATCAAGCTATTGAGAGATGATGAGGGTGGGATTACACTTCTGCAATCCCACTATGTTGACAAGATTTTGAGTCGCTTTGGATATTCAGACTGCAAGATTTGTCAAACACCATATGATCCTAGTGTGCTTATTCGAAAGTTTAAAGGCACAGCTATAGATCAATTGAGATTCTCTCAAATTATCGGTTCACTTATGTACCTAGCTAGCGCAACGAGGCCTGATATCGCGTTTGCTGTGAGCAAACTTAGCCGGTTTGTTGCAAACCCGGGCGAAGTTCATTGGCGTGCTGTTGAAAGAATTATGCGCTACTTGAAAGGTACTGTCAACCACGGGCTTCACTATACGGGATTCCCATCAGTACTTGAAGGGTATAGTGATGCGAATTGGATCTCTGATGCTGATGAGATGAAGGCCACTACTGGGTATATGTTTACTCTTGGGGGTGGTGCTGTTTCCTGGAAGTCTTGCAAGCAAACGATCTTAACAAGATCGACAATGGAAGCAGAATTAACAGCATTAGACACATCTGGTGTCGAAGCAGAATTTCTTCGAGATCTTTTGATGGACTTACCTGTGGTTGAGAAGCCGGTTCCGGCTATCCTTATGAACTGCGATAATCAGACGGTTATTGTTAAAGTGAAGAGTTCAAAGGACAATATGAAGTCCAACAAACATATAAGAATGAGATTGAAGTCTGTCAGACGTTTGAGAAACTCCGGAGTGATAGCGTTGGATTATATCCAAACGGCTAAGAATCTGGCAGATCCCTTTACTAAAGGGCTATCACGTGTTGTGATAGATAGTGCATCGAGGGAGATGGGTATGAGACCCACATGAGTTGCCATGGTAGTAACCTAACCTATATGATCTGAGATCCCGTGAAGTAGGACCTGGGAAAACAAGCCAGTGGTGAACTGAGGAGAGTAACTTTACTAACCCACTCCGTTGGAGATGCAATACTCTCGGATACTGTATGGTAGGATGACTACTGTCTTAATGTGTTCTAAAGCTTATATGTAAGCAAGATGCTGTCCTACAGAGCGATCTTTGGAGGAACACACCTATATGAGCTTGACTGCTGGTCACAGTCTATGAGATTTGGGTGATCTCTAGTAAACTCATGAATAGGCCAGGAGTGTGACTAATATGCTCCACCCGAGGGGTCACCTTCGGCAGCCTAGTACTAGTAAGACTTGTGGTGAAGCTCCTTTACGCCAAACTGACAATTCAAGGCATAGTCCATTGTTCAGTTGTGAAGGGGTGTAGCTACTTGTTCTAGGTGAAGCTCAACCTTAACAGGTCTTCACTGAAATGCTGGTATATTAAAATAGTGATTGGAACGAGGGAACACGATGTGCCCTTGAGATCTGGTGGGGGATTGTTGAAATTTGGAGGTGGGCCTTAGGCCCACTAGAGAATTTCAGAAAATCTAAAGGGCCCATGTAGGTGGTGGCATGGCAAGGTGGTGGGAGTTTAGTCCCACCCCGCTAGTGGAGGAGAGTTTGGACCCCTTTATAAGGGTCTCTCTTCCACATGCTATTGGAGAGTGAGAAGAGAAGGTGCCCTCGCGCACTCCTCCTCCGCCGCCCGCCTCGCCACGCCTCGTCGCGCCGCGGGTTGCGGGAATGAGCCGAGCTCATACCTACGCGCTTATTTTTGCCGGTCAGGAACGGAGAATACGTAACGGACAAGGAAACGATCCGAGACGTCGGATCGTGATCGTTACCGACTCGGACTCTCCACCCAGCCGCCTTTATAAGCACGCGATCGCCTACCCTAGCCGTCACGAAATCAGATCACATCTGCCTCACGCGTTCGTTCCTTGAACTGCTGCTGCCGCCGGCGACTCCGTCCCGTTTACCGCGTACACGGTCGACGGGAGAGCAGGCCTCCGAAACCTCGCCTCTCCGGTTCCTGTACGGGAGAGGGGCGATTAGGTTTTTGGGGAGCGATCACGCGACTGCTCGCCTCCGTCCGTCTGCTTCGTCTACGTCCGCGTCGCCCTCGTCATCGCCATGTCTTCACCAAGCGAAGCTGATCGTCTCCGCGAGGAAGCCGAGAAGAAGACGGCAGAGGATACTGCCTCCGCCGCCGCTGCTGCTGCTACGGCCAACTGGCCGATTGGAGGGTATGACTCGTTTATCCTCTTGTTCGTATTTATTCTAGCAGTACTACTTGTTTGCATAGATGTATCCACTATATGCGTAGTATGTGCTAGGTTAGCTCAAGATCAATATGTCATTAGTCTAGTCAATGCCATGCTAGTTATTATTTTGTGGATTAATCTACTCGGAAAATTGCCTATTTACTTAACATGCACGTCACGCGCGACGTTGGCTTCGACGAGCAAGCAAGCTGGGACGGGCAGCAGGGGGTGGACGCTCCCAGTGCAACCACCTTTACTGTCGAGTACGGGCTGGCTCCAGCACCAGAGGGGGTGCGACGCGCCGCACCGGCGACGCCAGGCCCTCCACTTCCCACCAGCAGTGACGGGGACGCAGCAGCAGCCGGAGCCGACGCGCCATCTCCGATCACGCCCGCGAGCACAAGCGGGAGGGGCATCTTCCCTTAACCGAGCCCTGCAGTGTTGAACTCATCGGCCCCGATCGAATCACCACCAGCTGACCACGCAGGCATACATCCGATGGTGACACGCGCACGGGACGACATCATTCAGCCGAACCAGCAGCTCACGGACTACATCCTCGACCTCGACAACATCGACGACGAGGAGCTGCACCTCGGACTGGCAGAGGAGCCGGCCACGCTTGGTGAGGCCCAAGGAGATGCAGCTTGGAGACGCGCCATGGACGAGGAGATGGCGTCCATCGAGGAGAACTGCACCTGGCACCTGGCTGATCTCCCTCCTGGCCACCGCCCCATTGGCCTCAAATGGGTCTACAAGGTGAAACGCGACGCCCATGGCGTGACGATCCATCACAAGGCCCGCCTCGTCGCCAAAGGGTTCGTGCAGCGCCAGGGGGTGGACTATGAAGAAGTGTTCGCCCCTGTCGCCCGCATAGAATCAGTGCGCCTCCTGCTTGCTCTGGCCGCACGCGCGGGCTGGGGCGTGCACCACATGGACGTGAAGAGCGCTTTCCTCAACGGGGAGCTCCAGGAGGAGGTCTACGTTGCGCAACCCCCCGGGTACATCGCCGCCGGACAAGAAAGCAAGGTGCTGCGCCTTGAGAAAGCCCTGTGCGGGCTGAAGCAGGCGCCACACGCCTGGAACCAGAAGCTGGATGCGTGTCTCACCTCGCTCGGCTTCGAGCGCAGCTCCACCGAGCACGCCATCTATGGGCGTGGCCACGCCTTGTCTCGCCTCCTTGTGGGGGTGTATGTTGATGACCTGGTTATCACCGGCAACGACGACGGCGAGATCACACGCTTCAAGGCGGAGATGATGAAGCTCTTTAAGATGAGCGATCTCGGTCTCCTCAGTTTCTATTTGGTGATCGAGGTGCACCAGACGCCGGCGGGTACCTCACTGAACCAGACCGCGTACGCCGAGAAGGACCTGGAGCGCGGCGGCATGACATGGTGTAACCCGTGCGCGGTGCCCATGGAGCCCAGACTGAAGCTCAGCAAGCAGAGCACCACGCCCCTAACTGACGCGACGGAGTACCGCGGCCTCTGTCGGATGTCTGCGCTACCTGGTTCACACCAGGCCAGATATCGCCTTCGCCGTTGGCTATGTCTCGAGCTTCATGGAGGCACCCACCACCGAGCATCGAGCTGCGGTGAGGAGGATCCTGCGCTACATCGCCGGCAAACTGCACTGGGGCTGCTTCTACCAAAGGGGAAAAGGAGAAGGTCACCTCACTGGCTATAGCGACAGTGACATGGGAGGAGACGTCGGCACACGCCGGAGCACGACCGGCGTCATGTTCTTCTACGGCAATTGCATCATGAGCTTGCAGTCTCTCAAGCAGAAGGTCGTGGCTCTGTCTTCCTGCGAAGCCGAGTACATCAGCGCCACGACATCAGCATGCCAAGGGGTTTGGCTAGCTCGTTTCCTGAGCGAGCTCAAGAAGGAGAGACCGGTCTGTTTCCCGCTCTGGATTGACAACAAATCGGCCATCTCCCTCGCGAAGAATCCAGTGTTCCACGAACGAAGTAAGCATATTGACGTTTGGTACCACTTCATCAGGGAATGCGTGGAAAACAGGCAAGTGGAAGTAGAGTTCATCGGCACGGACAGTCAACTGACTGATTTGCTCACTAAGGCTCTCGGACGAGTTGGTTTCACGGAGCTTCGGGCGAAGATCGGCATGGTAGAAATCGACAAAGGGGCTTAGGCTTTAGGGGGTGATTTGCTGGAATAAACCCCAAGCCCCTCCCGTCGCTAGGTTCAGGTTCAGTTAGCGTTTCCCTTCCGTCAGAATAGGTCTAGGACAGTTAGCTCCCGTCGCCAACGACCTGAGCCAGTCTCGTGCCGCGCTGATCCGTTCGTGGGATGGCACGAACGCCACGGATCGCGTAGGCGCCAAGTCAGGGGTCACGATCCCCGTTTTCCCGTTGTAATCTCTGAATAAATAGCAATCAATAGAGATAGAAAAGCTGTGAAGTTTTCCAGCGCAAAAACCACCAGTGTTCATCGTCTACCTTGAGCTTCTCTCCCTCGCACCCTTGCTTCGTTCGATCCGGCACGCCAGGGGTGCTGGCAATTAATGACTAATGCCATCGCCAACACAGCATATAAAACGGAAGAACCTACAGCAAAAAAGCCATCTCTGCATCTGCCACCGGGGCGTAATTCCAGACAACTGCAGAGCAATGAATTTCATCAGCCAAACCAAGTTGTTCAAGTCATACATGCAGCAGCTATTAAAGTTATATTGCCCAATTTTTGTATGACTGAAAGAGTAACCGTTGCTACACTAGTATTGTGGACTTTTAACAAAATCTACAAATTTGGAGTCTCTCAGCATTGATACAATGTCAGCAGTACAAACATAGAGAAGCAATAGGGTGATTTGCAGAACAGTGGCACGTACGCCTAGAAAGTCCATCGCCAACATCAAGTTTTTGGCTACATTTGATGTTAGTAGAGGCTAAAAGATTGGTGGTTTTAAGAACTCCATAGGAGGCCAATTCCGAAGATCCTAGCTCATCAAATTATTTAAAATACATTTTTGTTATGATGGACATATGAGGGGCTCATGGAATAGGAAAGGAGAAACATCTGGTTTACCTAGCTAGTTGGGCAACATCTAAGCAAAGTGTTGTAGAGAAAATCTGGGTCCTCTCTTGTACTTGAGGAGTGGCAGCAAAAAGGAAAGCGATACATTTTGTTTAAGAAGAGTTCAAGTGCCCCAACCTGCTTGCAGAAGGTAAGCTTACCTGCTTAACAAGTAAATCAAAATAACATACTACAATACTCAGAACTGCCAAGGAAAAAACAAGTACTGGAGAAGTGGGGTATCGATCCCCATACCTCTCGCATGCTAAGCGAGCGCTCTACCATCTGAGCTACATCCCCATGATGACAGAAATCAGTAGCAACATAATTTATCCTAATAACGCTGTTAACATAGCTGACCATTATACTTCGTTTTTTCTTGCATTGTTCTTCTCTAGATAGTCGCAACAGCGTCTTGTTGTGTGCTGCAATTTTACGTGAATTGTTTTTCTCCAGAAATTGATAAACAGGACCGTGAAAATAACATCATTTGAATCATGATGTATGTCAAGCAAGGGACTCTTTCCTAAATGGATTAAACACCATCTGGATTGCTTAGTTTGTGTAGCTAAGACAGGGTGGGTGGTTTAGAAATAAAACACGAGTTACTAGTTTGCAGTGTCATTTTAGTGACACGACCAATTTGGTGATGTTAGATTATCTACGATCGCATAGGCTTTTGTTAATCATTTGAACAATACTGGCAGCTATAACAAATATAACAAATATATCGACAGTGTTGTTGACAACAGACGAGCACACACCCCTGCCTGCCACTGCACAAGTCCTAATTTCCATGGACAGTGCACGCTGCCAATTCGCCGGCAAGAGATTCAGTCAAGTGGAGGCCGGATACTGCTGGTTTATCTGCTTCGGTCGTTTGCTTCCATGGACACAAGCCAGGGGAGCTTGCCATTTGGCCGCACGGATTTGATTTTGGCCAAGTCTCCATTCTGAGAAGGCCGGCCAGTAGAAAAATGGCCTTATCCCCTTCCTTTTTCAGGGAAAAAAAATAGTTGACAGGTGCAGAACTCGGCCCATTTTGTTGAAGATGAGTTCATGAGCACAGTTGCTGCATACCGCGCTTTGCTTCAGTTGGAAGCGCTTCTGGGCACGAACTGGATCATTGTCGCAACTTCCTCCATATCCCGGCAACATACGCAGGTACTGATTTTTGTTTGAAATTATTTGATTACAGATTTTCTTCTTCTTGCCTCGCGAGCCGCCGCCCCAGCAAATCCTCCTCCACCATAACCGGATTGTCATCAATGCCAAAGAAACAGTTGAACACACTCTACCGCTGGAATTCTGAAATCAATGCCACACCTCCTTCCTCCGCGTAACAGCAATGCAGGGTCAGATGGCCAGCATTCTTTTGCTCCTGATCGCACAGGCGGCAAAAGTCTCTCGTGCGGACAGCCACTCGCATGTGGCCCGTCAGCCGTCCAGTTCCTATTTTGAAATGGCGGCCAGAGGAAAAACAAACCTCACCTACCATTCAGCCTGAATCAGCCAAACTCTTGCAAGATCAGTCCGCTCAAGTCTCGGGAAGAACTGAACCGCATTCAGAGACCTCAAGTCTCTGGCTGTAATTTCTTGCAAAGACCTCAAGTCTCCGGCTGTAATTTCTTGCAAAGAAGCATGAATTGGTTCCAGCTACATCTTGGTACTACTGATCTGCTGCAACCTTCGCAGCTACATCTTGTCAAGCAACGGCTGCAGCTCAGCCCTCCTCAGCTTTCTGAACCCTAGAAGAAAACCCAGATTCCGGCGAGGCAAAGAAGCGTGCACTGCACCAAAATCACTCGGCATAGGAGATAAATTGATACCATCACAGGAAATAGGATAGACCACACTCTTCGCAATGTTAGTTCTCAGCCCGGATGCATTACCAAACATCTCCAAGATGGCATGGACAGCAGCAAAATCTTCTGGCAAAGAATTATCTGTATTTATGAAGTAAAATTAGACTGTTTAACTGTGCAAACAACCAAAACCTTAAAACTAGAAAATGCGGTCTTCATATTTGCGCAAGGCTACAGTCATGCATGTGAATTCAGTGCCAGAAATCCAAAGGCAAGAAGCATTTTCTTGCATAACTCGAATCTAGACATGCAGATAGTTAAACCAAAGATGGACAAGCTTCTAGTATTAATATAATGTTTTGTCATTTATATATTAAGACTGCAGGCTCAACTGAAATTTTCACAGCAATTCATCTGCAAGATCATAGACATTTACCAAGCATTGTTAAAATTGTTCAGCCATGCTAAAATTTTCAGGTATATTTCGAGAACATAGAAATGGGAAGTGCACGGGAAAGAAGTGTTGCCTACAACTTTTAGAGTTGAATTGCCATTAGTTTGTTCACTATTTATTTTTTCTCTTTTTCTGTAGTGCCGACTGCTAAGACAAGTAATATGTCATTCTTGCTACTGGTAGTTGTTGCAGTCATGTTGCGCCTAGCATCTATATCAGCGCAACCTGACCCCGGATGCAAAACACAATGTGGTGATGTCGACATCCCTTATCCCTTTGGCATCGGTACTGGCTGTGCTATTGAAGGCTTCGAGATCATTTGCGAGAGGACTGCCGATGGAATTGACAAGCCGTTCATGCTCATTCAGGAGGCAGAGGTTCTAAGCATCTCGGTGCCCCGTGGCCAAATCCGAGTTCTCACGACCATCTCGACGTACTGCTACGACAAAAGTACAAGATCGATGAAACACAATGCTTGGTCCCTTGACTTCTCGCGGGGTCCGTACCGCTTCTCCTATGTACACAACAAGCTCATAGTCATTGGCTGCAACACACTCGCCTACATCAACAACCTCAGAGGCACTACAAGGTACACAACAGCGTGCGCAGCTGTGTGTGAGAGCCCGGCGACCCTGACAAACGGCTCTTGTGTTGGTGCAGGCTGCTGCCAAAACGATATACCAGAGGGTCTAAGTGGCTATAGCCTCAGTTTCTATGATGTTTACGGTGATTCCAATAGTACGCTTTTCAGCCCATGTAGTTACGCCGCCATGGTGGAGACAGAGACATTTAGTTTCAGCTCCGAGTACATAACTACTACAAGGTTCAATGATACCGACGATGGGCGGAAGCCGCTGGTGCTGGACTGGGTGAATGGAAATGCGACATGTGAAGTGGCCAGAGCCATGCCTTCTTACATGTGCCATAGCAGGAACAGCATGTGTGTGAACTCGACCAACGGCCCAGGGTATCTATGCAACTGCATCGATGGATATGAAGGGAACCCTTACCTCTTTGACGGATGCAGAGGCAAGTTCAGTTCATATCTTTGCTCCATGTGCATCTTTAGATCATGCACAATCGTGCAGATCATCTTTTCCTGTTGATAGTTTTTAAGGAAAATAACATTACTTACTGTCTGTCCTGATTTTGATGACTGGAAATACTTGAGTTTACAATTATTTACCTCATTTTTCTCTCCTTGATGTAATTCATCTTTACTTTGGTGGAAGAATGGCAAACGTGTCAGTCATTATGCCATTTGACAATTAGTATTTATTGGTACTCATATGCAGATTTTTTTTCACGCTTTACTATTCATTCAATCACTTGACCCCAAATAATTCGGTTCTTTGCTGTTGCAGATGTCAATGAATGTGATAAGAATTCAAGTATATGCCCGAAGTATGCAACATGCCACAACACTATAGGAGGTTATCATTGTTCATGTTCTCCAGGCAGAAAGTTCGTAATGGAAACAAAATCTTGCAACCCAGACATCACCCTTATCATAGGTAAACCACTAGTTGTTTTTAGCATTTTCTTAATTCTTGTGTAGAAAACAATGGCCAACTCTACATAACGATATTAATCACATTTAACCAAGAGGGCCCAAATAGTAGAACTAGCACAGCACAGGCAAGGACATGTTGGTGTGTCTCCTTGTGTTGGACATGCAACAAGTCTATCTGAGGAAGCTTTAAAATAAATAAATGAAATGATGAACATTGACAAAAAGTAAGTACAGAAACTAGCATCTGTACTTTTTTTTACAAGGTATAATTATATTTCATCACGATCCTTTAGCCCATTTTACTGTGCTTTTAGTATATACATTGTGAGATCAATTTGACTAACAGAAACACCTTTCATGTTGATTTCTGCAGGCATTAGCATTGGCGCTGTCGTTCTGATGATTATCATCTTCTGCATACGTCTAATATTTGAGAGAAGAAAGCTTGCAAACGTCAAAAAACTGTATTTTCAGCAGCACGGAGGGATGCTATTGTTTGAGAAGATGAAATCAGATCAGGGACTTTCATTTACAGTGTTTACTGAAGCAGAACTGGAACAAGCAACAAATAAGTTTGACAAAAGCCAGATTCTTGGACATGGAGGCCATGGCACTGTGTACAAGGGAATAATTAAGGATATCACTCCAGTGGCAATTAAAAGGTGTGCATTGGTTGATGATAGGCAGAAGAAGGAATTCGGCAATGAAATGCTGATTCTTTCCCAGATCAATCACAAGAACATTGTCAAGCTATTGGGTTGTTGCCTTGAGGTGGAAGTCCCCATGCTAGTATATGAGTTCATCCCAAAAGGAACATTGTTTGATCTTATTCACGGCAACAACCGTAAACTGCATCTCCCTTTCGGTTCTCTTCTAAGGATCGTCAATGAGGCAGCTGAGGGGCTTGCATTTTTGCATTCCTATGCAAACCCACCAATTTTACATGGTGATGTGAAAACCTCTAACATCCTTCTTGATGAGAATTACATGGCAAAGGTATCAGATTTTGGGGCATCTATAATAGCACCAGCTGACAAAGCCCAATTCGTCACAATGGTTCAAGGGACATGTGGTTATCTGGACCCCGAATACATGCAGACGTGTTGCTTGACAGACAAAAGCGATGTTTATAGCTTTGGTGTTGTTCTTCTGGAGATCCTAACTGGGCAGGTGCCACTGAAACTTGAAGGTCCTCAGGTACGCCGGAGCCTGTCGTCAAGTTTCCTGCTGGCTATGAAGGGGAACAATCTTGATAATATGCTTGACAATCAAATAAAAGGTCATGAGAACATGGAGTTGATTGTAGGGGTAGCAGAGCTAGCTAAGCAATGCTTGGAAATGTGCGGTGACAATAGGCCCTCGATGAAAGAGGTATCTGAGGAGCTTAGCAGATTAAGGAAGCTTTCGAGACATCCTTGGATACAGCATGATACCGAGACAGATAGTTTTCTCGGTGTAATTGAAATAGAACAAAGCTCTGAGTACACAGAGAAGGATGAAACAATGCCCATAAATCCAAGCAGTTCTTACTTTATGAGGTGAACCAAAACAGTGCCAATTTTATTCTTTAGCACTTCCATTCGTGATGTAACCTTCTCCTCCTTTAGTTATATATGTGGCATCTTATTATAAGACTCTATTGGACCCTTGGGTATTACATAGACACAGCATAATTTAGCAAGAGTATATGCATCATGGTACAAAATGGGGACACATCCAGTTGTTAGCCATCTATCCATTTGAACTGTGCGAGCTTTCATAGAAGTTTCCAAAATCACCGAGAGGAGATTAGTGGACGACAGGGCATGAAAATGCGATCAAGTTTGGTATTGAAACTGTGCTATATTACGTCAAGTGATTTCTTTTTCTTTTTTTGAGGGAAGTCAAGTGATTTACTTGGTCGGGTGGACTGGGCTGCTCACTTTGGATGTTTTAATGCAAGGAAATGCCATCTTGACGCGCGTGTTAGACTTATGTTACGGGTGGTCCACTTCGTTTGTTCTATTTTTAAAAATCCACATGTAGATCCCAGACAGGTCGCTGCACTTGCTAGATTCTTTTATTTTTGCGCGCAGGGAGGCTTTCAAGCTAGTTTGTCATGTTGTGCATGATGTATCTATATCGTGTGCATTCCTTTTCCTTTTTCGGGAGAAAAAAAGGGACACAAGATATGGGCAATAATGTGCGTTCCTGACAATAATGCTAGGCCAATTCGTGACTATTCGTAATGGATAGTAACTATAACCTATTACATAGACACAGCATATATACTCTTTTCCTGAGAACGTCATTAAAGCAAGGCTAGCTGGAGGTAAATCCTGGAACACCAAGTACAAGATAAAGGAGCTGCACAAATACTGAGAAATAATACATGGCGCACAAACATGTGTGTGTTGAAGGTTCTGTACATACTTTCTCTGACTGGCAAGTATTGAAGGAGATATATAAAGGGCACATTTGAGTCACACTAAATTGTTCCAAATCACAGACAGATAACAGTTATGGCATAGCTTGCTATGTTATTGGAACAAGAAATACAGTGACATACCTAATTGAGTGTCATAGAATTCTTGGCGTGAATGTAGGTAAGTGAAAGCGTGTAATACATGTACACTATCTGACCATGATTTTTATTCTGGCTAGGGTGTATGTGCGGGTTGCGGAAACAGTTACCATGAAGAGCCATGCACATTCAACAGCAGGAGAAATCTCAGAATATATCGTCACTGGGCAATGCATAAAATCAGAACATGGAGAGAACCAAAAAGGAGACCATTCAGAGATGACAAGATTCTTTTTGTCAGTTTAAAAGGAAGCATATACATCTAGAGAGAGAAAAATCAGCAATATGCTATGTGAACACCTTTGAATAATTGAGAGTAATAGTCGAGACAAGCAAATCCATAAATTAGGTGTGCCATTCCATAATTAAAACAACATGTGCACAAAGGAAGTTGAATATTATTGGTTCGCCTGCAGTAACCTTAACAACATATTTCTTTGCGAGTATAGTGTTTTTCCTCTCTAACCCATAAGACGAAAAAAGGTAGATAGGATCAGATCAACTGTTGATATCTAATTGGAATAAAACTTACCGATGAAGCAAAATTCCATATCCAGTGGGAGTTGAACCCAGGCCAGTGCAGACATGCCACTATGCTCTCACGGGCGACGGCTTATCGCCCCATCCTCAATTTTCATCTGTGAATGACCCTAAGTTTTAAAAGTTTGACAAAAAATCATTTAATAACCAACTGAATAGCCCATAGCCCAATACTAAGAGTGAATCAGGAACACATGCAGATAAAGTTCATGTTGAAGATTTTAAACTGAATGGCCCGTACTAAGAACTAGTACTAAATTGCTTGGCCATCTAGATACCAACAGAATCAGAGTGTATGAAAAACATGCGCTCTGCTTGACTTAACTGTCACTCTGTCAGTCAAGTCGAACCAGATATCTTCATGGACTTGGTTGAAGAACCAATGACGACGACGAACTCGGGGGTTTGCTAGGTGGGATCCCCACTGATTTCTAACCCTTGCGGTTCAAGATTGTAGGATATCCCCACCCCACTGCAATCGTCTGATGTAGGAACTATCTCGGCATTTTAGCCCCTTTTCAATGGTAAATTCAGGTGGGGAAACATTCCGGAAAAAGAAGTCAATGGTTGCTGACCGAGGAGCAGGGAGGGGAGGGAGGTCGCCGAGCCCGTCGGCCCTGAGTGGGGGCTTCTCCGGTTGAACGGCAGGCAGGCAGGCACTGATCGAAACGCGTCCACGTACTCCGGCCCGACCATCCGCGCGCGCCGCGGAGAAACGCATCGGCGTTGTAGGAAGGCGGCGGAGGAGGCCGGTCCCGCAGGTGCCGGGGATGCCCACGGGAGGAGATCAGTGTGGTTGAAGAGGCGGTGGCCGGAGGAGGGGGACGGACCCCGCCGGATTGGGGCGGATCGCGCCGTCGCCGCCGCCGAGCACCTCGGCCGGCGTGGTTTAGTTGCGGCACGGGAATCTCGGAGCTGTTCTTTTTCCAGAGTCGTTGGATCCCCATCCCACGGTGAAAAACAGAAGAACATATGAGAGGAATCTTTGAGCTAAGGATTAGTAGACCACGAAACAAACAAAAAGGTAACTGAATCCTGTTCATGGCAGAGGGAGTGTAGACATAGTCAACATGCTATATGGATTAAAAAGTTATATTTTTTATTGAGTTGGATAAGAAAGAGAAAAGGAAAAAGAAGAAATGCAAACCTCAGACTAACAGTCGGCTAGATTATACACGGACAACCGAGCAGCTACCGCCAAGCACCGCAGCCATGTCCGAAAGGAAATCACCCTCTCACGATGGTTAGGCCTATCCATAGCTCTATTTGTAAAGCGTCCCTAAAGTGTCGCTTGAGGGACGCTTTAGCATGAGAGCGTCCTTTAGGGGCAAGCTGTCCAGATCGCTTTAGGTGTATGTGTTTAAGGCGTTCGTTTTAGACTGTAAAGCGTTCGAAACATCCGCTTTAGCATCCTAATGGCCGCTTTAGTACACTGTGACAGTCCGAGATCAATACTTTAGAAGATTCATCTTTTATTCCGTTGCCGTCGTGCGAATAGATTGGTTGTCGCATTCATCATCGCATCATGCACATCATCTGCATCGTGTCGGCACTCCGTTGCCACCAGTTTTCAAAACCTGCATCCGTTAATAGTTGTAGGTTCTCTCTGTGTTCATCCTTGACCGTTTTGAGACCAACCACACACGCACGCGCCCGTGACATTGATAAAATATTGTTTTTAAAGGTGTTCGTAAAATGTTCTCGGATTGGGTTGAAATTTGGCGTGCGGTCTTGTTTTAGTGTAGGTAGGCCGTCTGCCAAATGTCGCCGCAATCGGAGTCCATTTGATACCCGAACAGTCGACCCTACAACACTGTCATCGGTTTATCGGCAGATGCTTTTCGGTGTTTTAAAATATCGTGTCACAGGCCACGAGTCTCCCTCTCATCCCCACCTAGCCTCTCTAACACAGTCACTACAGCCCACAAAATCGACCTCTCTGATCAGACCATCCGACCGCGATCGGAGGGTCGAAAAACACCCAAAACCCCCTAACCCTAACACCCCTTTCCCTATTTAACAACCCTCCCGTGCCATTTTGGGCCTACCCTAACCCTTCCTCGCATTCCGCGCCAAAAACCTAGACAGTCTCCCACCTCCAGCGCCTCCGGCCCGCCTAGGCCCGCGCGAGGCCCGCCCGAGCCCATCTAGACCCGAGTCAACCGTCGCCGTCGGAGCTCCCAATCTCCCAACGCCTCCTCGCCATGGGCGCGAATGGTGCTCGGACCCGCCTCTTAGGTCCTGCTCGCCGGAGCCGCCATCGACTCGGCCTCCACGACGGCGGTCAGTCCACCCGCTGGCGACGGGGTCAAAGACCACCGCGCCGTGCGTGCCTCTCCTTCCTCTCCTCGTTTCTGTCTCCAACCACCATCAGCACCACTTGTGAGCAGAGGTAGCGACCAGAGATTCCGACGACGGCGCCGTGGCCTTCCCCCTCGTCCGCCGCGTGACCACCTTGCGGTGGGGGCGCCACCGTCGAGCGGTTTGGCTGTGGTGCGCCCCTTCTACTTTTTCGACGAGCCCGCAGGCTTCTCCGGTGGTTCTTCTACCTGTGACAGACAGGGAGGGAACCGGCGACGGCCCCGTGGCCTTTCTTCTTTTCTCCACCGCGTCGTTGCCATCCCCGTCGTCGGCTGCGCGCGCCGTCGAGCGGTTTGGTGATGGAGCTCTTTGCACCTCTCGGGGTGGTTCTTTGTCCCGGCGCCTCGGCTTGCCGATGCACGTCGGGATCGAGAGGAACAGGCGCGGCCTTGCGGCGGCGTTCTTTGCCGGCGAGGCCCGAGGCCCTACTCCGGTGTACTTTTGTTTTTTTGTTAAATGTTCTTTGCCCTGTTCTAGGGTTCGTCGTGGGGAGGAAATCTTTTCTTTTCTGGACTGTTTCTACCGAAGCCATCTTGATCCTAGAGGCATTTGATACCATTGATGGAATCCTCGGATCTACTAGGCTAGATAAGTCCGATAGTGACGATGGGGATTACCTTGTCCTGCACTTGAGGTGCTCCCGCCAGCGTCCATCGATGAGGTGGTGACGGCAACGGCGACAGAAAGAGGTGTGGTAGCGGCGGTGCTTCCCGTGAGCACTGCGCTAACCCTAGACCAGAAGGGCTGTTGGTGGGATGTCTGGCGACACGGTTAACGTCGTACCACGTGCCCCGACCCACACCTCTTTATTTATAGCGCAGATCAGGGGCCCATCAACCATAATGGATTGGACGCCCCCGATCAGGGCGCGTGGATCAAGGGTCCGGTGGACCGTTGGGCCCACACGAAAAAGATCAACCTAACAACATCATCATTTATCTTTCTTTTTTTAGATGTCATCATCATGTATCCGAGCAAGCATGGCTGTATGTTATGTTTGGGCCCTTGTGCGTGCCGGACTTATGGGCCCATAACCGATCAGAACCCAGAGCCCGACCGCAGAGCATCCCTCTCTCCCGCACTCCCCAGCCCAACTTTATAAACATCCAGGCAGAGGCAGGCCGCACTCTCACTCTCCCTCTCCTCGCGACGCCAGCGACAGCCAGCAGTGAGCGCGTGCGGCGTCGGTGCGGAGAGCGACGCGACCGACTCCCGAATCCCGATCACCACCGCCGCCGGCAGCCGCAATGGCGAACAAGGGAGGGAAAGGATCGTCGTACCCCCCGTCCAAGTCAGGTGACCCCCCTTCCGTTTTATCCCCCCTTCCCCCCTACTTTTTTTTGCGTCCATGTCTCAACCCTCGACCAACGCGGCGACCTTCGCCGGATGAAACCCCGGTGGGTTCGGGATCCTCGGGTAGGATCCGATGCGATTGGCTAGGGATTAGGGTTTGCAGAACGCCGCCGAGGGTTTTTTGCTGTCACGATTTTGGCATCCAAAGGATATGAAATTTTGGCTTCTGGAGAATGTTTGGATCCAGTTTGATCGGTGCGAGGGCTTACTGTTCAGTTGTTTATGTGGTCTTCGTCCGATTTTGTTATGGGTGTGTTATAACTGTTTTGGTTCAGGGCTTCTTTTGACTGTAGGACTTTCGGAGCAGGATTTTTTCCTAGCACAACAATGGCCTTTGGATTGTGGAATTGGATTGGATTATCTATATATGTGCGCTTGTAGAAATACATCTGGCTAATGTTTGTTACGGAATTATTAACCTTGACAACTTTGCTACTGCATTGTTGTGTCGTCTCACTCATATGTGGGTGGGTTCTTATAATTTGGTGTCTCAAGGAAAACTGGAAGAGTAGATGATTGAGTTGCTCAAAATGACAATGCATTAAACGTTGCTGGGCATTGTGGAATCAACTAGCAAGCAGCCTATTAGGTTTTGGGTTTGTTTGCCTGTGGAATAAGGTAACACTAAATGGATCCATTTGTGTTTATGAACAAGTGCATGGCTAAATTTAGCTATTCCTAAGGGTTTTAGTCTAACAGATATATTAATGGTCCTTCCCTTCAACAAGAGAGCCCAATATCCGTCGATATGTCTCGCATGCCTTCCTTGGAACAAGTTTTTGTTTATTTTGGTGCAGTTATAAGCACACACAAGCTTGGTCTGTGTATTTAAATTCCATTCTTGAGCATCTTGGTGCGGGTGTTTTCCAATTCTCCTCCCAGAGGAAGATCAGCTGTTAATGTAGGGCATACTTGGTTGGTGACTAATTTTGTCACACTATTTCTGCCACACTTGCCTTGCTTAATTATGTGCTCAAATTCTTAGCCTCCACTTTGGATGCTCGAGGGACTTTCACCACACATTTTGTGTGTATGACACGTGGACTTATTTGAACAAAAGAATCTTGCCTTAGGTGTGGCTAGAACCAAATATACACCTAACTTGGTTAAACTTGCCTAACTTGATATGTGGCAAAGTGTGGCAAGGTGTGCTGGGAACCAAGCAGGCCGTAGTTAATCCAACCTTCACTATTTTGGTAAAGGAAAAAAAAAATCCTTGAATCAAATGTAGAACTAAACTAGAAAACTGAGGCATATGCCTATTCTGAAATATGACATGTGTTATATGCTCGTGGTTCTGTGATAGTTCGCATTTTTTCGTATCTGTGTTACAATGGCTTATGACATGCCTTAAATTCTCTCTCAAGAATATACTTCTTTGGAGAGCATGATGATTTATTCCTTGCATATTTGAAGTGGTCCGAGCACTACTCGCTTGGCCAACGGAGGATTGGCTTTAACTCCTTTTACGGGGTAAGGGCCAATATGCTTGGATGTTTACCAGCAATAGGTTATCTATTTCGAAGCATCTTAGAAACACGCACTACAACATTGTTGTCTTGTTGAAATGCATGGAATGGAGTGATACATGAATCAAGTCTGCATATTGTACTGGGTATTTTTGGAATCAAATTTAAATAGCAATATTTAGCAGCACTATCGCAAGAGAACTAGTCATGAGCATGGGCGCGAGGAAGTTAGACTATCCACGTGGCAGAGCCACGACTTGGTTTCGAAATCTTAAGAGTTTCAACTCTAGCGTACCGCAACTTGTTTGAAACTGAGAGGCTTTAAGACAAAATAAAGTGAAATTATGGGGCGCAAATAAACAAAAATTGCGGGGCGCAAATAAAGTGATATTGCGGGGCACAACAGCAACAAAACAACCACCGCCTATATATCTTGAGTTATTGACCTCCATTTCCGCTTCATCCCACCTCCAACTTTCTTCCTCTTCCCCTCTACTCCAGATCTACTCCACCGCCGCCTCCCATGGCGCCTCCAGCCAGAAACCTTAATCCTAATCCGAACACTAACAACCTCGATCCTCCCTTCGACATGGGTATTCTCTTCGGGTCGGTTCCTAACCCTACGCCTACTACTGCGCCCATGTTCCCCGCCGCCGCCGGCCCGCCGCCGCCGTTTGGCCCTTACCCCCACCCCTCGGCCACCTCTCCCTTTCACAGCGTCCCCTACCTCCACCACACGCTGGATCTTCACCCCCCCTATGCCCCGCCCAACCATCTCCTTCCCCATGCCCCGCCCCCAACCATCTCCTTCCGTTTCCAACATAAATGCAAACCCTAGCGTCGCCTTGCGCGGCGGCTACCTTCACTACCCCGCAGGATCTCCGATACCTCATACCCTCCTCAGTCAACTCCTACAGGCGAAACCTGAACCTGAGTGTTAACCTCAGAGCTGCCTTGGGCCGCCTGCAGGATCGCCAAATCTCCCATGGCCAGCTCAGGCAACTCCAC
>NW_025422517.1:0-2500 GCF_904849725.1 Hordeum vulgare subsp. vulgare
AACAAACTATAACTGATTTAATGAGCCATTCGCAGTTTCACAGTTCAAATTGGTTCATACTTGCACATGCATGGCTTAATCTTTGAGACAAGCATATGACTACTGGCAGGATCAACCAGGTAGCACGTCCTCGATGACGTCCAGCATTGGTTGTCGTCCTCCGGTTCCACTTGCATAGAGACGCAGAGGCAACAGCCAAGCCGGTTGTCGATTTCCAGCGGGCATAGCTCATCGTTCGTGAGGATCGGCACAGAGAGTTGCATATCCTACCACGTAACTGTGGAGAGGTAGAGGCAACCCTAGTTCCGGTTGTTCTCAGCACGAAGAGCTTGGGTCGGGTCGAGGCAACCAAAAGGGCCATGAGCCTTTATCGTGAGCAACATCCGAGACCAACGACGCGAGCGAGGTTGCCTTGATAACAACAGGCACATTACATGCCCGTGATACGAGGCAACGCCACAAGCGCAATCCAGCCACAGCAAAACGCCCGTACGACGTCCGCCGTGTGGCAACATATATTTCACGCGCCACTTCCCGTATGTCGGGTACTCATATGCAAGCACTTCCTGATCCATCGATGGTACAAAGCCAACTGATTGGTAGGACACGGCGCCAATAGTCGGCCGTCGAACGACGGGGGATCTACCAGCAGACACGGGTCCAAAGCTGCTCATGCGTTTAGTAGCCTACATAGGTCAAGCCAATCGAGCATCCGCCCATGCAATGCACGGGAGGTTTACTCGAAGGAGGCGTCCAGAGAGACCACATCACGCGTGTGTCACCCCCACAACGATAAAGTTTTGGGGGCAACTATATTCGGAAAGGCAACGTCGTTGCAACTTTGTCTAGTCGATCTCATGCACGGGATATGCTACTTTCCTGTTTCCCGAGCCAAGTTAGGCTGTTGGGTCAGAATTTCACGGGACACGTACACGGGACCGGCAGGGACAAGGCTGCACGATATCCCGTCAAGCTGACCGTGTGCGAAACGATACGTACTTTTCTGCAACCCGAACGGCCCTTGGGCCGTCGGATCAGAATTTGGCACGATTCGTACACGGGACCGACGGGACAACGCGGCACGAGATCACATCGACCTGACCGTGTGCGGACACGATACGTACTTTTCTGCAACCCGAACAGCCGTTCGACCGACGGATCAGAATTTGGCATGAGTCGTACACGGGACAGGAGAACGACGGGACATCCGAGCCAACGTTTGGGAAAAGCAAGGGTTACGGGAGAAACGGGAGGTTTGCATATGATTTCATATGCAAACCCACCGATTTCCCACACCAAAGCAGGGAGGAGCCCCCTCCTCCCCAATATACCCGAGGGTTTTAGCCCCCCTTGGGACCCCTGCCCTTCGTTTGTGAAGAAGGGGTACACTGTTTTTCCCCGGATCCCCGTTTACACTTTTTTGCCCCGTATGGCCGTACATGCATCCGTCCATGCCACGTACATGGTTTTCACCCGTTTTCCATGGTGCGCGCCCAGTTTTTTGCAACACGGCCCCCGTGCCCGTTTTTTCCCATTTCCTCACGTTCACGTTTTTTGGCCCGTGTGGCCGTACGTGCACCCGTTCATGCCACGCACATGGTTTTCACCAGTTTTCCATGGTGCGCGCCCAGTTTTTTGCAACACGGCCGTCGTACCCCGTGTTTCCCCGTTTCCTCAAGTTCACGTTTTTTGGCCCGTGTGCCCGTACGTTCATCCGTCCATGCCACGAACAAGGTTTTCACCCGTTTTCCATGGCGCGCCCAGTTTTTTGCAACACGGCCGTCGTACCCCGTTCTTTCCCGTTTCCTCACATTCACGTTTTTTGGCCCGTGTGCCCGTACGTGCATCCGTCCATTCCACGCACATGGTTTTCCCCTGTTTTCCATGGTGCGCGCCCAGTTTTTTTCAACACGGCCGCCGTACCCGTTTTTTCCCCGTTTCCTCACGTTCACGTTTTCTGGCCCGTGTGCCCGTACGTGCATCCGTCCATGCCACGCACATGGTTTGCCCCAGTTTTCCATCGTGTGCGCCCAGTTTATTGCAACACGGCCCCGTACCCGTTTTTCCCGTTTCCTCACGTTCACGTTTTTTGGCCCGTGCGCCCGTACGTGTATCCTTCCATGCCACGCACAAGGTTTTCACCCGTTTTCCATGGTGCGCGCCCAGTTTTTGTAACACGGCCCTCATACCACGTGTTTCCCCGTTTCCTCAAGTTCACGTTTTTTGGCCCGTGTGCCCGTACGTTCATCCTTCCATGCCACGCACATGGTTTTCACCCGTTTTCCATGGCGCGCGCCCAGTTTTTTGCAACACGGCCGTCGTACCCCGTTCTTTCCCGTTTCCTCACGTTCACGTTTTTTGGCCCGTGTGCCCGTACGTGCATCCGCCCACTCCACGCACATGGTTTTCCCCTGTTTTCCATGGTGCGCGCCCAGCTTTTTGCAACACGGCCGCCCTACCCGTTTTTCCCGTTTCCTCACGTTCACGTTTTTTGGCCCGT
>NW_025422517.1:50000-52500 GCF_904849725.1 Hordeum vulgare subsp. vulgare
AACGTCGTTGCAACTTTGTCTAGTCGATCTCATGCACGGGATATGCTACTTTCCTGTTTCCCGAGCCAAGTTAGGCTGTTGGGTCAGAATTTCACGGGACACGTACACGGGACCGGCAGGGACAAGGCTGCACGATATCCCGTCAAGCTGACCGTGTGCGAAACGATACGTACTTTTCTGCAACCCGAACGGCCCTTGGGCCGTCGGATCAGAATTTGGCACGATTCGTACACGGGACCGACGGGACAACGCGGCACGAGATCACATCGACCTGACCGTGTGCGGACACGATACGTACTTTTCTGCAACCCGAACAGCCGTTCGACCGACGGATCAGAATTTGGCATGTGTCGTACACGGGACAGGAGAACGACGGGACATCCGAGCCAACGTTTGGGAAAAGCAAGGGTTACGGGAGAAACGGGAGGTTTGCATATGATTTCATGGGCAAACCCACCGATTTCCCACACCCAAGCAGGGAGGAGCCCCCTCCTCCCCAATATACCCGAGGGTTTTAGCCCCCCTTGGGACCCCTGCCCTTCGTTTGTGAAGAAGGGGTACACTGTTTTTCCCCGGATCCCCGTTTACACGTTTTTTGCCCCGTATGGCCGTACATGCATCCGTCCATGCCACGTACATGGTTTTCACCCGTTTTCCATGGTGCGCGCCCAGTTTTTTGCAACACGGCCCCCGTGCCCGTTTTTTCCCATTTCCTCACGTTCACGTTTTTTGGCCCGTGTGGCCGTACGTGCACCCGTTCATGCCACGCACATGGTTTTCACCAGTTTTCCATGGTGCGCGCCCAGTTTTTTGCAACACGGCCGTCGTACCCCGTGTTTCCCCGTTTCCTCAAGTTCACGTTTTTTGGCCCGTGTGCCCGTACGTTCATCCGTCCATGCCACGAACAAGGTTTTCACCCGTTTTCCATGGCGCGCCCAGTTTTTTGCAACACGGCCGTCGTACCCCGTTCTTTCCCGTTTCCTCACATTCACGTTTTTTGGCCCGTGTGCCCGTACGTGCATCCGTCCATTCCACGCACATGGTTTTCCCCTGTTTTCCATGGTGCGCGCCCAGTTTTTTTCAACACGGCCGCCGTACCCGTTTTTTCCCCGTTTCCTCACGTTCACGTTTTCTGGCCCGTGTGCCCGTACGTGCATCCGTCCATGCCACGCACATGGTTTGCCCCAGTTTTCCATCGTGTGCGCCCAGTTTATTGCAACACGGCCCCGTACCCGTTTTTCCCGTTTCCTCACGTTCACGTTTTTTGGCCCGTGCGCCCGTACGTGTATCCTTCCATGCCACGCACAAGGTTTTCACCCGTTTTCCATGGTGCGCGCCCAGTTTTTGTAACACGGCCCTCATACCACGTGTTTCCCCGTTTCCTCAAGTTCACGTTTTTTGGCCCGTGTGCCCGTACGTTCATCCTTCCATGCCACGCACATGGTTTTCACCCGTTTTCCATGGCGCGCGCCCAGTTTTTTGCAACACGGCCGTCGTACCCCGTTCTTTCCCGTTTCCTCACGTTCACGTTTTTTGGCCCGTGTGCCCGTACGTGCATCCGCCCACTCCACGCACATGGTTTTCCCCTGTTTTCCATGGTGCGCGCCCAGCTTTTTGCAACACGGCCGCCCTACCCGTTTTTCCCGTTTCCTCACGTTCACGTTTTTTGGCCCGTGTGCCCGTACGTGCATCCGTCCATGCCACGAACAAGGTTTTCACCCGTTTTCCATGGCGCGCCCAGTTTTTTGCAACACGGCCCCGTACCCGTTTTTCCCGTTTCCTCACGTTCACGTTTTTTGGCCCGTGTGCCCGTACGTGCATCCTTCCATGCCACGCACATGGTTTTCACCCGTTTTCCATGGCGCGCGCCCTGTTTTATGCAACACGGCCGTCGTACCCCGTTCTTTCCCGTTCCCTCAGGTTCACGTTTTTTGCCACGTCTGCCCGTACGTGAATCCGTCCATGCCACGCACATGGTTTTCCCCTGTTTTCCATGGTGCGCGCCCGTTTTTTGCAACACGTCCGCCCTGCCCGTTTTTTCCCGTTTCCTCACGTTCACGTTTTTTGGCCCGTGTGCCCGTACGTGCATCCGTCCATGACACGCACATGGTTTGCCCCAGTTTTCCATGGTGCGCGCCCAGTTTGTTGCAACACGGCCCCGTACCCGTTTTTTCCCGTTTCCTCACGTTCACGTTTTTTGGCCCGTGTGCCCGTACGTGCATCCTTCCATGCCACGCACAAGGTTTTCACCCGTTTTCCATGGTGCGCGCCCAGTTTTTTGCAAAACGGCCGTCATACCCCGTGTTTCCCCGTTTCCTCAAGTTCACGTTTTTTGGCCCGTGTGCCCGTACGTTCATCCGTCCATGCCACGCACATGGTTTTCACCCGTTTTCCATGGCGCGCGCCCAGTTTTTTGCAACACGGCCGTCGTACCCCGTTTCCTCGCGTTCACGTTTTTTCGCCCGTGTGCCCGTACGTGCATCCGTCCATTCCACGCACA
>NW_025422517.1:147500-149228 GCF_904849725.1 Hordeum vulgare subsp. vulgare
GTACGTGTATCCTTCCATGCCACGCACAAGGTTTTCACCCGTTTTCCATGGTGCGCGCCCAGTTTTTGTAACACGGCCCTCATACCACGTGTTTCCCCGTTTCCTCAAGTTCACGTTTTTTGGCCCGTGTGCCCGTACGTTCATCCTTCCATGCCACGCACATGGTTTTCACCCGTTTTCCATGGCGCGCGCCCAGTTTTTTGCAACACGGCCGTCGTACCCCGTTCTTTCCCGTTTCCTCACGTTCACGTTTTTTGGCCCGTGTGCCCGTACGTGCATCCGCCCACTCCACGCACATGGTTTTCCCCTGTTTTCCATGGTGCGCGCCCAGCTTTTTGCAACACGGCCGCCCTACCCGTTTTTCCCGTTTCCTCACGTTCACGTTTTTTGGCCCGTGTGCCCGTACGTGCATCCGTCCATGCCACGAACAAGGTTTTCACCCGTTTTCCATGGCGCGCCCAGTTTTTTGCAACACGGCCCCGTACCCGTTTTTCCCGTTTCCTCACGTTCACGTTTTTTGGCCCGTGTGCCCGTACGTGCATCCTTCCATGCCACGCACATGGTTTTCACCCGTTTTCCATGGCGCGCGCCCTGTTTTATGCAACACGGCCGTCGTACCCCGTTCTTTCCCGTTCCCTCAGGTTCACGTTTTTGCCACGTCTGCCCGTACGTGAATCCGTCCATGCCACGCACATGGTTTTCCCCTGTTTTCCATGGTGCGCGCCCGTTTTTTGCAACACGTCCGCCCTGCCCGTTTTTTCCCGTTTCCTCACGTTCACGTTTTTTGGCCCGTGTGCCCGTACGTGCATCCGTCCATGACACGCACATGGTTTGCCCCAGTTTTCCATGGTGCGCGCCCAGTTTGTTGCAACACGGCCCCGTACCCGTTTTTCCCGTTTCCTCACGTTCACGTTTTTTGGCCCGTGTGCCCGTACGTGCATCCTTCCATGCCACGCACAAGGTTTTCACCCGTTTTCCATGGTGCGCGCCCAGTTTTTTGCAAAACGGCCGTCATACCCCGTGTTTCCCCGTTTCCTCAAGTTCACGTTTTTTGGCCCGTGTGCCCGTACGTTCATCCGTCCATGCCACGCACATGGTTTTCACCCGTTTTCCATGGCGCGCGCCCAGTTTTTTGCAACACGGCCGTCGTACCCCGTTTCCTCGCGTTCACGTTTTTTCGCCCGTGTGCCCGTACGTGCATCCGTCCATTCCACGCACATTGTTTTCCCCTGTTTTCCATGGTGCGCGCCCAGTTTTTTGCAACACGGCCGCCTTACCCGTTTTTCGGTGCGCCCCGTGTCATCGTACGTGGTTTCGTCGGTGCGCCCCGCATGGTTATCGTTTGTTTATCATAGTGCGCGTCCAGTTTCTTCCACAATGGTCGTCGTACCCGTTCTTCGCCCGTGAACCATTTTAC
Organism: Hordeum vulgare subsp. vulgare; assembly: GCF_904849725.1. Taxonomy (NCBI): domain Eukaryota; kingdom Viridiplantae; phylum Streptophyta; class Magnoliopsida; order Poales; family Poaceae; genus Hordeum; species Hordeum vulgare. Next base: position 148,918 of record NW_025422517.1, read on the forward strand.
ACGTTCATGTCCCATGTCGTATTTACTTGTTCCTATGGTGCCACGACCGTTATCTTCGTGGCTTGGCACGTATAGTTTCCGTTGGACTTAGCGGGTGATTGCGTATGTCCCAGGACGGACTTAACCATATCTCTTCGTGGCTTGGCACGTATAGTTTCCGTTGGACTTAGCGGGTGATTGCGTATGTCCCGGGACGGACTTGACCATATCTCTTCGTGACTTGGCACGTATCGTTTCCGTTGGATTTAGCGGGTGATTGCGTATGTCCCGGGACGGACTTGACCATATCTCTTCGTGACTTGGCACGTATA
>NW_025422518.1:0-2500 GCF_904849725.1 Hordeum vulgare subsp. vulgare
CCTCTTGCTTGCTTCTGGTCCAAAGATGAAATCCTTAGTAATAGTTGGTTGTATTCGCCCTTTTTGGAATAATAGCTTCCTTTACTGCAGGATTAACTGCCTTTTATATGTTTCGGATATATTTACTTACATTTGGTGGGTATTTGCGTGTTCATTTTCAAAATTACAGTAGCACTAAAGAGAGTTCCTTGTATTCAATATCCTTATGGGGAAAAAGGATACCCAAAGGAGTGAATAGGGATTTCGTTTTATCAACAACGAAGAGTGGAGTTTCTTTTTTTTCACAAAATATACCCAAAATTCAAGGTAATACAAGAAATAGGATAGGATCCTTTACTACGTCTTTTGGGGCTAAAAACACTTTTGCCTATCCGCATGAAACGGGAAATACTATGTTATTTCCTCTTCTTATATTACTACTTTTCACTTTGTTCATTGGATTCATAGGAATCTCTTTTGATAATGGAGGAATGGATAATGGAATAGCAGAGTTAACCATATTATCAAAGTGGTTAACTCCCTCAAAAAACTTTACCCAGGAAAGTTCTAATTCTTTTGTAAATTCATATGAATTTATTACTAATGCAATTTCTTCTGTAACTCTAGCTATCTTTGGTTTATTCATAGCATATATCTTCTATGGATCTGCTTATTCTTTTTTTCAGAATTTGGATTTAATAAACTCTTTTGTAAAAAGAAATCCTAAAAAAGAATTTTTGGATCAAGTAAAAAAAAATATATACAGTTGGTCATATAATCGTGGTTATATAGATATTTTCTATACTAGGGTCTTTACCCTCGGTATAAGAGGGTTAACCGAACTAACGGAGTTTTTTGATAAGGGTGTTATTGATGGAATTACCAATGGAGTGGGTCTTGCTAGTTTTTGTATAGGAGAAGAAATTAAATATGTAGGGGGAGGTCGAATCTCGTCTTATTTATTCTTTTTTTTATGTTATGTATCTGTGTTTTTATTCTTTTTTCTTTCTTAAGTTAAGGAATTCAAGTCTCTTGCAAAAATAACTATCCTACCCCTTTCTACAATCTCTCTATAATCCCACCTTGTTACATAAGGTAAGTATTGTATAATCGTTCGGTTTTCCGCGATTTTTTCCATTCCTCTGTGTAAATACCCTAATATGGGTTCACAATCAATAACATCCTCACCATCAAGAGTAACGATCAGTCGAAGAACACCATGCATTGATGGGTGTTGAGGGCCCATATTGACTATCATGAGATCTTTTTTTGTAAGCGGTAGACTCATATCCTTTCTTCCTTAATTCATTATTCCATGAAAATGGATTATTCCATGAATTCCTCAAAGTGAGGCTCATCAAAATGAAAAATCTAAGACTACTATAAAGACTACTAAAAAAATAATAAAACAAGAAAAAAATTTGAAGGATTAAATTACTGCTCCCGAATATTCAACTGACCGATTAATTTCTTATAACGTACTCTATTTTTCTTTGCCAAATAAGCCAGCAAACGTCGACGTTTTCCCAAAAGTCTTCGTAGACCTCTTTCCGATGAAAAATCTTTTTTGTGTAATTCCAAATGTGAAGCAAGTCTCCGTATCTTATTGGTGAAACTGAATACTTGAAATTCAACAGAACCCCTGTTTTCTTCTTTTTCTTCTTTAACCATAAATCCTAAAATTTTTCTACCTCCTTTCTTTTTCATGTATTTTTCTGATCAGGAAAAATAAAAAATTATGTCAGTTATTTTGAAGTTATTCTAATCTCGTACACACACAAATTTGCAATTATTCATCTACTACTGGAATTTGGATTTTTTTTATCGATGCAAATTGGATTTGGATAGAAGGGTACATTCTTTCTACTATTTTAGATAGAAGAAATGTTTCTTCTATCTAAATATAGTAGAAAGAATTTTGCTGATTTATTTATTGCTATATGCAATTTATGGAATTGATACACCATTTAATTGATATCATTTAGCAAAATGAAACACAGCATAGGCATCCATCTTTTGGCTCGAGAATTTCACGGGATAGAGATATGGTATAAGAAATAGACTATTAAGTAACTCTAAATGAATTGTGGATACATCTGTATCCTTAACATACTGAAACGATTGCCATTATTCGTATCAAACCAATAGCGATTCATACAAGCTAAATCTTCTAATCAATGGTGGGCCAATAATGAATTTTTTTGCATATGTATTAAGACGCTTGGCCTGATTTCGAAATTGTCCAGAGTTTTATATGTTGTTTTCATTGCAAAATGATGGGTCTCCTTCCATAACTTTCCAATTACGAGTACGAGAATTGAAAGACATAAATATTCTAAATTCTCTACGGCGTCTAGTAGATAGATAGAATATTTTCAGGAACAAGAAAATCAGAAGAATCTTTCTCTCTATTCACTATCATTCCGCGTCTTCGACTTCTATTAGTTTCTTTTCTTCTTTAATGCAATAGCTATAGTTTGATATAAGAATCCATTTCTCAAAGTAATGGAAACCATTCTCT